>NW_020954596.1:29168815-29209102 GCF_900497805.2 Vombatus ursinus | reverse complement strand
TCAAAAGTGTCATTAGTATATGCATTAATTAGGATCCTATCTGTGGTTCTTTCATAAAGGACAATAGTTTCATAGGTTAATTGAGACCCATGTTTGAATATCAATGTAAGTATGTAAAAATATTTACTGAAGCAGCTGAAAAGGCAATTCATGCAAAATTAAAATATACTTGTGGAATTTTAAACAGACCATCGTTTTGACAATGCTTACAAAGTCTTCCTTCTTCAATCCATCATCCAAACAGTTGTCAAATGAATATTCCTCAGATAGGAGTCTGACCATAACATTTCCCTAATCACAAATCTTTAAGGACTGGCTTCCTTTTGCCTCTAAGATGAAGGAGAAGCATAGAATCCAGACTCTAGAGATGGATGAGAACTTCGACGGACATTTATAGTCCAATCCCAAATTATACAGACAAGGAAACTATGCCCCAGGGAAGTTAAGTCACAGAGATTCTAAGCAATGGATGCAGGATGCTCTTTCTACTATACCACCCTGTGTCAATTGGGCATTTAAAGCTCTTTTTTAACCAGTTTCCTAACCACCTTGAAGAACCTCAATAGTTGACATTTATATAAAGCTTTAAGATTTGTGAAGTCCTCCTTCCCATACTCTAGGAAGAGCTACTACTTCTCCAACTCAGTGCCCCATTTCCCATCTCTTTGCCTTTGCACCTGCTGGCCCAAGCCTTGATGAATAGCCTTCTCACTTTTACCCTTGATAATACCTAATTTCCTCCAAGACACACATCAGGCACTACCACTCATTTGCAGCCTTCCCTCTTCTCACCTCAACCCTGACCCTATAAAAGAGGGGTGATAATAACTTGAGGATTTGTGAGTAAAGTGATTCTGATGTGCTTACTGTTTCTAATAATTATGATGTTAAGATCACAAAGTTAACCTTCTAACTAACCAATTTAATGAATACCAAAGTCACAAAATTTCAATAAATCACGTTACCTACGGTGACTGGCCATAATGCCCCTGACATGGCCACAGAACATAGCCATAGTGCCACAATCCATGGGTCCTCAAATAGGAAATCATATTCTTTTAGCTACTACTAAATAGCCATAGATCCTTGAGAATGAAGGACAGTGGAATGTTAACCTCTGACAAGTCTTAAGAAATTGATGAGACATCAAGTAGGAGCCTAGAGATAGGCTGTATGTCTGTTATCCCATAACTAGCTTAGCTAAGTGAGAACAGGCCAGAGGATGATGAATCTACTGTCAATGGCACCTCTCATATCCTAAGTTACAGCTATGACTCCAATCTATGTGAATGGGAAAGAACCTACCCCAAGGAAATCACAAAACTTTGAACTACTAGAAAGAGTCGAGACAGAATAGGTGAAATTGGGATGACACAGAGGCAGCTCTGCTAGAATTCAGAACAGCAACATTCAACTAAGAAAAATAATGCTCATGATAAGGGCGAAGATAGGGTTATGCAAAGTGACTCTAATTTCTAGGAAAGTTTCACAAAGGTTTTAATGAGAAATAATAATCTATTATAATTGGCACCTTAAATCTTTAAGTATGGAAACAAAAAAAAGGCAAGTTTACATTTGCATTATGAAAAATTGTTTGTTACACAAATTAACAATTAGCAATTAACAAGATAAGCATGGAGTAGATTTGTCATTTTATAGTAACACCAAAAACATTTCTTTCAATTTTAAAACCACTTTAATGGCAGCAATTTGCCTCAAATATTTAATGACCTCTTAATTGCAAAGGATTCATATCAACTATTAGGGAAGGAAAATAAAGTGAGCACTAAATAGTCATCATTATCTTCTTAGAGACAGCTAGCTAGGTGGCAGTGTGGATAAAAGATCTGGGTCTGGAGTCAGAAAGACTTAAGTTCAAATGTGGCCTCAGACACAGCCTGTGTGACCCTTCACAAGTCATTTAACTTCTATCTACCTCAGCTTCCTCAACTGTAAAATGGGGTTAATAATAGCACCTACTTTTCAGGGTTGTTGTGAGGATCAAATTTGTACTCAGCACAGTGTAGGTTACCTACACATAATAGATAATTAATAAATGCTTGCTTCATTATTACAGTTTTTTAAAAAATCACATCTCTTTAGCATTTTATTTTTCAGATGATTTACTATTTCTAAAATGGTTTATAATAAAGAGTTCTGAAATGTGGTCCTGTGGGAGGAACACAACACTTAGAATAGAAGCCCTGGGTTCTAGTCCCAGATGTTTCACAAATCTACTGAGGTGCTTTGGGTAAGTCATTTTTACCAGAAAAGGGCTCAATATCATCAGAAAATATGAAGGGTTTGGAGTCTGACCTCTAAAGGCTTCTTCAGATCTAAATCATATGATACTATGATTCTAACATTTGTCCAGCCCTTCTTATACCACCACATTTATACTGAACCAGTAAAGTTTTACTGTATAAGTGAATAAAATGAGTTTCCTGGAAAATAACTGAGTAGTTAAAAAAACAAACAAAAAAACTGGGTATCATTCTCAATTAGCCAGATCTCTGCTGGGTCCATGTTTAATGTCATAAAAACAATGAAATAATCTGATAAATGCAGCTGTTAGGCAGTAGCATCATTAGGACAAGTCAGGAAATTATTGTATCGCTGTGTATCATCAGTACGTACTTAATAATTAAAGCCATGTGATGCAATCAATCTGGAAAGAATAAGTATTTTAAAAGAAAAAAAGAACATAAGCTGGTTCCAAAAATGGATTACTTATTATATAAATATGTCATTTTTTTAATATTTGAGAGGTGAAATTTCAAAAAGGGAAAGGGAACTATCAATGAATTTTTATCACATTAGTAATTAACATGAACATATTCTAAATACAGAGGTTTTAATCTCTGAATTTTGTCAACTATGTTTAATGAACACTCACAAAGCAGAGCACTGAAAAATGTGTTATAAGGGTCATAAAGAGGAAATAGAAGAACTAGAACCTGCCTCAAACAGTTTATCTGGGGTAGCAGAACACACACTAGCACATAGTCATATCATAGTGTAGCTTGTCATCCTTTATGTGCAATGCTTTTTTTTTAACCAGAGGGTAGGGTTTTATATTATTTGTTATTGAATTCCTTCTTCTTAAATGTATTCCACACAATGACTTAGATTTTTTTAAAAGCCAATTTATTTTTTTAACGTTCAGAAGGTGAAAGTAAGGGTAGTAACTGGGATAAATATAAAAGATTTGAAAATAATGCCAGCAACTCTTAAGTGAAGATTGAGCTGAAATTGCCAGTGGATTTCAACAACAGAAGGGATATTTTTAGGTGTGTTTGGGACAAGAGGAAAATCAAACAAAATTCTCTTATTCAATTTGTTGTTAGAGATGAAGAGCCTTGTCATTTTAAAGCACTATACAAATGCTAGCTATTATTGTTGTTGTTATTATTGTTGTTACTTACTGCTGCTGCTACTACTGCTATTACTACTACCACTATTAGCACTGCTGCTGCTGCTGCTACTACTACTACACAAGCTTCCTATCTGGAGTTCTTCAGAATCAGGTCAGATACTGGATATTGTAAAGGGGATTTTTATTCAGGCACAGGTGGGACTATTTTATTACTACCTGACATTGTTGATACAAAGCACCTACACTGGATTGAGAGGACCAGGCTCCCACTTCGGACACTTACTACTCATAAGACCTTGGGCAAATGTCTGAACCTCCTTGGGCTTCCTTTGTCATCTACAAAATGAAGCCAATGTGATGCCTTCTGGGTCTTGATCTATTGAAGTCCATGATTCCTAGGAATCCCATCTAACACTAGTGTTCTACGATTATCCATAGGGCAAGATAAATATGAAAATGTTGATGGAATCTAGAATTTAAAAAAATTCTAGGAAGGCTAAATCACTTAACAAAAGCATTTTAAGTCACTTTTTGAAAAGAATGGCTAAGAGCAAAATGAACACTTTTCAGATGAATAAAATGTTATCTATCAAAGCATATGGGAATGTGACAGACTTGCTTAGCTAGAGTAAAAAGTCCACATTGAGGAATAACAAGCAAAGATGTTGGTGAATTGACGTAGCCTTGAAGGTACAAGAAGGAGGCAGAAGAGTTGACAAAGATCAATGAAAGCAAAGCTCAGGATTTCTAATTGCTACATCATTACACATTAATGTTAATAACAACAGCAACAAGACCCTGTATAATACTAATTCAACAGAGAGGCTATCATCCTAAGGCAGTCACAGAAACATTAACACTTTCATGTGTAAAAGGAGGAAAAGAATTTATAGACATTCTAAGAGCCTATGACAAATAGGTTTTAAAAAAAAGCTATAGGAATTTATTCAGTACCTACTGTTATTTCAGGAACTGTGTTAAGCACATAACAAATATAATTTTATTTGATCCTCTCAGCAACTCTGGGAGGTAGGTGTATTATTATTACCCCCATTTTATAGTGTAGAAAACTGAGGTTAACAACAGTTAAATGACTTGCCTGGGATCACATAACTAAGTGTCTGTGGCCAGACTAAGGCCTTCCTGACTAAGGCCTAGTACTGTGCCACCTTGCTCCTTCTACTTCTAGTATAAATAGATATCTCTTCACTAATAGTAATGGCTGACAATAGGTATATGCCATTGGATTTTTCTAATGTAACTGGATGAAGACTACAAAGTAATAAACATCTAAGAGCAACATCTGCATGGTCTTGGTCTACTCTATAGAAACAAAAAAGAATCAAACGAATCACTGAGTCATGTGAATCTGTTTATAGAAAGAGGGGTTTATGATGCCAATTAAGGACGAGCTCACAGGCTGAAATTAGAGACTACAGAAAGCTTACCCTTAAATGGCCTAGACTTGGTGAATACTGTAGATTGTGAAGGAGATAGCGGAAACAGTATGACACATCAATGCAAGCTGTAGAAATTTAGCACCTATCAAAATACCTAGAAAGGCATTACTTGGTGACTTGAATTGCACAATCAGAAGCGTGCAATTTTTCATGGCCGGACAGACAACAAATCATGATAATGCAAATACAGACTTCAAAATATCCTGGAGAACTCAACCAGTGAAGTGTATAGAAATTGGATCATCACAGATGTATTTTCTACACAAAAACCTAAAAAGAACATTTTTATTAAATTATATAATCTAAAATCCTCATAATCTGCAAACTACATGGAATGAAAAAGGTTTAAAACATAAAGACCTGGTCAAGGAGATAAAATCAAGAGGGAATAGGATTAAGCATACATACTAAGGATGCTTTTGGTGAACCTTCAGAGGATGGGTTTATACCCTAATACAGTTATTCAACTATAAAATACAGTCATTTTGTCACCCATGCAATCATCTATAAAACAATCAATACAAAGGAATAATAGCAAAATAGTAAATTGTCCCAGAAATGTTTCTTTCTAAACCCCTTACTGGTAAAAGATGAGAAGACTGAGACAACACCAATAATAACTACCTCCTCTAAGCCCAACCTGTTATTCATGTCATACGGGGTGAGATAAAGTGAGGGAAACTCAACCAGAATGATGTACAAAGCGAGACTTCAATTGCTCTGAAATGGTTGAAGCTCTGAAATACTGCTGGTCAAACAAGCTTCTGCTATATCATTGATTGGGCAGATTTGGCCCAACACCTGCAAAGTAAGGAGCCTAAGAAACCCAGCAACATATATCTGCTGACTATCCCTATTGAAAACTGTCATGATGATTAGCTTGATACAGACAATACCAAAACAAGCAGCACTCTTTTTTACTCTGGTACCAGAAGAAGGTAACATCGATCTGAAGAAAACAGAAATATCAATACCCTACGTGCATGTGCAGTATAGGAATAGCATCTAAAGTAATTAACAATTACACAATACCAGTCATCATGTATGCTGTTAGCATAATATTGACGACAGTAGATAAAGGAGTTGTCCAAAGAAATATTCACTTTTTTTAAATATTTTAAAAATCTTTTTCGTTTTTACACTAAATAAATTTCTCCTATGTCCTTATCTCTTCCCCTTCCACTCAACCCTTAAAACAAACAAAATTTAAATGAAAATAAAAAGAAAAAAATCAGCAAAACCTATGAATATGTCAAAAAATTGACAGCATACAATGTTAAAGAAACACAGAAAGCTATAGAAAGATAAACATTTCCACTTCAAAAGGGACAACTGATGGGTGTTCTAAATCTACAGCAGAGGAGCTTATAGATCAATTCTTTCATTCAATTATAAAAATAGCTGTTTCATCCACCTGTGCAGTAATTGGCAGAATATTAAACGTAGAAGAACAATAGCAAAGTAGCAACTTGTCCCAGGACTGTTTATATTTGAATTCTATTAAAAAAAGATAAGAACAATAATACTAAAAATAACAAGAACAGACGCTTATATGTGTCTTAAGCAACTGCACATCATAATGGAAATAGTGTTCAAAAAAGGAACAAAACCAGGTATTTCTATTGATAATATTAAAAATAGACAACTAGGAACATGTAATATTTTCACAATACAATAATAAATAAAAATTTTAAAGTACATGTCTTTCAGGTGACTAATGATGGAAAAGGATGAGTAGAATCTAGGAGAAAAGCCTTTCTAAAAGTCAAGGTGAGTAAATTAAAAATTTGGTCTCCCGGGGCAGCGAGGTGGTGCAGTGGACAGAGCACCAGCCCTGGAGTCAGAAGGACCTGAGTTCAAATCTGACCTCAGACACATGACACTAGCGGTGTGACCCTAGACAAGTCACTTAACCCCAATTGCCTCATCAAAAAAAAATGGTCTGCTAAAATTAAACATTCCAACAGAAAGAAAAATTGGTGGAAAAATTCAGATGAGAAAGAAATAGTTCATATAACCTTAGAAAAGTCGCATGTTATGAAAGCATCATAAAATCTAGATGCTGAACTGGAACATGGATAAAAATGTTGATAAATTGGACGTTTTAATATGAATTCCAAATACTAGTCTGTAAACAAAGTCAAAGTCCATTTTTAAATGCAATACTATTTGAGATGTTTTGTTTTAAATTAATGATCACATGCAAATGACCTCAAATTTCTCTGCATGGAGGTCCTATGCATGTTACATACACACAAATATATAAATACATATATACATATACACTATATATATACATATGTATACTATAATACACACTTATATGTGAATTCTTTTGTTTATATAAACATCAGGGAAAGAATTAAATTCATTCAGCTTTTTACTGGTACACAGAGCTGTTGACTCCAGGGCCACCCAAGAAAAAGATGTATTTCTTACCGTTTAGGATTGTATCAAATATAAGGAGGTGATCTCAGGGGTAGCAAGTAGTGGAAAGAGTCCACCCCATTACCAAGAAAGTACAGGAAAAATCTATTTAAAATAAGTAAAATTTCCCATGACAACCCCCACTCAACTTTGCTTTTACTCAGTGACTTTGAATGACAAGTCCTTTAGTCAGGTGAATTTTAGGCATGTTAAACCAGGTGGAATTGAAAGATTCAGTCTTTTTGCTTCTCTGAGGCTCATCTAAATTGCCTTTATACACTGGGGAAAAGGAAATAGAAATACCAGTCCTGCCATGAATGCACAGGTCCCCTCTAGGGATTCCCCTCTAGAGAATATCAAGACTCACATGCTTTGGTCCTGGGACTGATTTGTCTCTGCAAAGAAGACTGACCAGAATTAGGCTGAGCTCTTAATTGTTTTACCATCTGAGCTCCTGCTTGCTTTCTTCCCTGCTCCATCTTCATGTTGCTTCTTTTTCTGTTTGCCTCTACTGTCCTATTTACCTCAACTCTTCTCCTTGGGTTTCTTTGGTAAGAACTATTTTACAATTTATGATTTGAGAACAGCTTGCCATTTTATGGAAATGTTTTATCCTACTCTGGGAAACACCCAGAATAAAACTAGTAAAGTTAATCTAGTTGTAAATATTCCCTCATGCTATAAATTTTATTGAGTGCCTACTATGTGAAAGACTCCAGAAATGTGAAAGACATAGACCTATGCCTTCAAGCAGCTGTTAATTTACCCAGGGAGATATACCCAAGCTACAATACAAGATGATATGTGATGTAAATTACAGAAGCAGTATTTCACATGGGAAAGAATGCTAGCCATGTAATTAGAAGACACCAGAGGTCAAATCCTGCCTTTGATATTTGCTGATTGTGTGTGGTCCTGGGAGGGTCACTTGACCACCCTGAACCTCAGTTTCCTCATTTGTAAAGTAATTGTAATATTTATATTGCATATCTCCTACATGCTTTTTGTCTAACTTTTAAGTGCTGTAGGAATTTGTTCTGTACTGGAAATTTGGCATAATGGAAAAAGCACTGAATGTGAAGTTTGGGAATCTTGTTCAAAGAATGGCTCTGTTACTAACTATTTGTTTAACCTTGAGCAATTCCCTCTCTGGATCTCAATTTCCTCAATTACACATCTAGTAAGCAGCAGAGCCAGTACTCCTAAACCTAGTCTTCGGGTTGTAAACTTGTTGGTATGTGTGTATCTATATATGTACATGCATATATGTATATTATGTGTTGCTGTACATATATGTATATATACATGCATGTATGATTGTATGATATGTGTATAAATGTGTACATCCCTCCCCCCTGCTCATAGTGGACCCACCCATGATTTCATTGATTTGAGATTTCATTTATATAGAAAACAACTCTTGAGGAAAGTGCTTCTACTTACGAAGATCAGTACCATAGAATGTGAGGGGTGAAACTATGGGGGAAGAGAATGATCATTTATTAAGCACCTACTATATGCCACTGCATTACAGACTACTTGGAAAGGAAGAGGTAAGAGAAGAAGTATTTATTAAGCTCCTACTATATGCTGAGCATTGTGCTAAACATTTTACAAATATTATCTCATTTGATCCTCACAACAACATGGGAAGTAGGTTCTATTATTATTATTATTATTATTATTCCCATTTTACAGCTGAAGAAACTGAGACATACAGCTTTAGTGACCTGTCCAGGGTCACACAGCTTTTAAGCATCTGAGGCCAGATTTTAACTTAGTTTTTCCTAGCTCTAGGCCAAATACTGTATCTACTGTGCCACTAGCTGCCTATAATCATGTCGGGCCCGGTTGAAGTGTTGGTTGGTTTTGCTTAACTATTTTTTTCTTTCTTTGTCACAAGGAATTGCTCACTAGACAAGGTGAAAAATTGAAAAGTGAGGTAGGGATGTGGAGGGACCCTGTATGTTTGGAAATAACCAGTATAAATGCATGACTATTTTTAAAATAGTTAAGTACTAAACTATATATGAAATATAAATATTTACCTGATATGTTGAAAAAAGGTTTGACAGTCAGACTAATTAAATCCACCCAAACACTTCCTTATTTCTACAACAATATGTGACCCCAGCCACAAAATAAGAAAAAAAAACATTACCAATAATGATCCTAGTTTCTGATCCATGTAGTTCAATGAAAGAATCATATTTTGTCAGCTGGTAGTCTATAGGGCCATTTTGACACTTCAATAAACACCCATGAGAAGTAGCCACACACTAATGAGGAAAGAGAATGAGGATGGTTTCGCTCTTTGGAAATTTTGCAAGGAATATGAACAATCATAAGTTTCCTCAATTATTACGGTACTAGATCAATCATGAACAAAACTCTACTCCCACAAATATGTATGCAATTGGGTGAAGTGGGGGAGTGGGGATTGAATGGATTCTTCCCCTTCCCCTGAAGTAAAAAGATTTCCAGCTGTCAGGGTCTGACTGGTTCCTAGAATAAGATCATTAACAGACACTGTGGTGTCCAGAAGCGATTACTGGACTATCCTAAATTATTCATTACAATTCAAGAAAGGTCATTATCTTTTTGGGAAAGAATTTAGATTTAAGAGGAACTGATTGTATATGGGGCAGGGGTTGGGGAGAGGATGTGCTTAGATAATGAAGAGTGGAGGATAACTCTGAGGCTATAAACCTGAATGTATGGAAGGATATTGGTTCTCTCAAAGGAAGTGGGCCAGTTAAGAAGAAAGATGGGTCTCAGGAGAAAGAAAATAACTCCTATTTTGGTTATGTTGTATTTCAGATATCTATTGAACAGCAAGGTGGGAAATAACCATATAGTGGTCAGTAGCAACATGAAGGCTAGAGAGATGGCACACCTATCTCACTATAAAAGAAAAGAAAAGAACAGAGCTTTATGGTATACCCTTGCTTGGAGAAGGGTGGGGTGGGAACCTGGATGATGATCTAGCCCAGGAGGTTTAAAAGGAGTTGTTAGAGAGGAGAACCAAGAGAGAGCAATTTCTTGAAAACCCAAGAAGAGAAAGAATCCAGAGGAGAGGATGGCCAGCACTGTCAAATGCTACATTAGCCTAGTTCAAGCTAATATGGTAATACATAACATGATAATGGCTTAATGTGGGATTTCCTGAATACAGGGAACATGGGATTTGCCTGGCACAAAGTAGGCACTTAATGTTTACTGATTGGGTGACTGACAATTTATTTGGACAGACAATCCTTCCTTAAACAAAAGGAGGATTCTGAAAGGTGGGAACTTCAGACTGATTTTCTTTATAACAATGATGATTTCATATTTATTGATACCTTTTTGTTTCTACATTATACTTATTTACAAATCTTTCCTACATTCCACATCCAGCAAAGACTCTTTATAATACAGTTTTTTTAAGGCAGTTTGGCAAAACTTCCCAGCACATTGACCCTCTCTTATTTAACAGTATATGCAATATTCCACAACTATAGTCCCCATCTCTTCATTGAAGGAAAAGAGACACATTTTTTCAACTCTTTTCCAAGTCAATGGTTAGCCATCTTGCCTACATTGTTCAGATTTGGTTATTTTTCTTTGTTCTTTCCATTTGTTTTAGTTATTGTGTCTGTCGTTTTCTTGGTTCTGTTTACTTCAGTCAGTACTAGTTTACAAAACACTTTCCTATGGTTCTCTAAATTCTTCAAATTTATTATTTGTCATGCTATAATAATATTCTAATATTTTCATGTGCCACAAATTGCTTAGCCATTCCCTACTGAGTTTGCATCTACTGTTTTCAATTCTGTTTCCACAAAAAGTCTGTACAGTATTTTATACCCTTTTCCCCACATACAAGCTGATCCTGGAATAAGTTACTCCATTTATTTCCATTATATATCAAACAAATGCAAACCCCTGTCCTTTTTTTTTTTTAGCTATTCTGATTATGGCAATAAGGAGAATGGGATAAGATATTCATGGCTCATTTCACCAGTGAGGAATGGTTAGTTAAGCAAGAAGTACTGTTTCATCTGATATGACACAAACATCCACATTTCCTTCAAATATTCTCCTTAATCACATAAAATTCACGTCAGTGAATATTCCAAAACCTGGAAGCCTAAATCTAAAACCCTGAATCTTGAATAAAAAGAACTTGATTAAAATCTTGTCTTATGCTATAAAAATATTTTTCATTTACTCCTTAATTCATTCATCCATTCATTCATTCAACAAATAATGATTAAGTACCTACTACATTCATTGTTCAGATACAAAAACAAAATGAAAAATTGTCCTTGCCTTCAAGGAACTGGGGGGTGGGGGAAGGAGGATTACAACATTTACACGGACAAATGCAATCAATAAAATGAAAATAAATACAATAGTGTTTACTGGGAAGTGAAAGCAATACCAAAATTAATAAGATAAAACATAAACAAAAATAATTCTAACTTTAAAAAATAGAAGAAACATGGAGCAGCAAATATAGAGTTGGCATCATAGTAAGGCAGGGGTAGGCTCAAGTCGAATGAGATATTTGCAAAGATATTAGCAGAATACCTAGCACATAGTAGTCACTTGAAAAATGCTTGTTCCCTTCCCTTTTTGTCTCACACTTCTAACCCATATTACCTATTTGATCCAGGGCAGATCATTTATCAACTAAGGCCCCCAGACCACTCTCTAATACTGTTAGTTGCATAAGAGTTACATACCTGCATTAGCAGGGCAGTTTATTTGCCAAGATCATAGGATCCCACACTTCAGAGATTTTCTAAATTTTGTTTCTCCTCAGTGAAAATTAACATCTATTTGCAGGAACTAATTCCAAGCACAGTAGTTTTTTTGGTACCATCTATTTAATATCTGGTTATGATAAGTTAAAACTAGCAGTGATATATGAATAACTTTATAGATTAATAATACACATATCCTATTTTGTCATTTACATTTGCAATTTAGGAAATTTAAATAGTATTTTACATATAAATAAATCAGAATACATATGTGAGCATATATTTTTGTTTGTTTTTGCTAGAAACTGCTTGGGTGCTAAAAACACAAAGAAAAATAATACATTCTTGCTTGCAAGTGGCTTTCTATCTAAGAGAGGAAAAGAGGATATTTATATAAAATTTTTTATGTATGTATATGTGTGTATATATACAATATATATGTATATTTATATATAAATGTGATAAAATGACTGCATTACAATGCACTGTGACCAATCTGAAAAAATAGGAACAACTTAATAGAAATATTTAGATCGCCTCTAATTTAGATAGATAGTTCACTGGGCAAGAACTGTGTCTAATTCTATGTTAGTTACAGCACACAGCAAAATCCTGGCACTCAATAAATGTAAAATACTAACAACAGTCTTTTCCCTTTTAAAGTATATAATTACAAGTACCCCCTACTGAGAACCAAGAGCAATGACAGATCTTTTGTTTACTAAATCCACAGGCCTGAAGGCATGCAGCCCTATGCTGCAATCAGAGTTTCAGCAAGTTCCTCTGACTTTAGGTTAAAAAAAAAATTCAATGTCTACAAATGCACAAAGAGTTTGTAGCACCAGAGAGCTCATTAAAAAAAAAAAGAAAAGAAATAGAACCTTCTCAGAACCCCCAAAGTAGAATGCTGACACCAAGGCAGAATGTATTTGTTCTCAGCTGCTTAGGAAATATGGTATATAGAAGTAAAATTACTCTTAGTCAATTTACCAATTTCTCAGCTTTAAAGGAACATGTGAAGTGTTAAATAAGGCCTTTCAGGCTTCATAGAAGAAGCATTCAGTAGGCTCTGATGTCTGTGTTCAGAGTGAGCTGAACTTTGGAGAAAAACAACTCAAGGACAGCTTTAACTAAGACGGGCATCAAAATGAGCCGAGTATGGGAACAGGTCAACTTAAAATACTGCAGGAAAGAAGAAAACAGAAGCAGCAACAGCAGTAGAAAGTCCCCTTGCGGGATATTTTGGACGGGAGAGAATTGACTGGTTTTATCTTTGTCATTCCCAAGTTTCCAGTGTTCATGGCTAAAGTTCAGGTATTTGGGCACTGGTTTCTCAATCACCTATTTTCCATTTGGTATTAATGAAGTTCAAAATATGCATCAGCTATTCACTGCTACTAAAATAAGAAACTCAAATTCAGTTAAAGATGCAGTAGATCCACTGTTAAGCCTAGCAATGATTTTTTTTTGCATTTTTTTTTTTTGCAAAGTATCACCATTAGTATAGAAGGGTTAATGGCAGAGGCGGATGATCGTTTAAAAAATTCACATTACCAAAGTGGATTACATTGCATCTACTGCGGGGGGATCAACAATGTAAGCCTACACTAAGCCATTATTGCAGAAACAAAGCTTTCATTTTAAGCCTTTGGAAACAAGCATAAAATGGACAAAAGAAAAAATTCTTCTGATGTAAGAACAAGGCAAACACTACATGCTTTTCATACAGACTCACATTTCTAGAACCAGGCTGGTGTATACATGAAAATGGATTGATTCCTCAAAGAGCTCATCATGAAATTCTGAGGAGATGGAAGAGGATGGACCCAACAGAAAGACAGATTGTTAGTTACCCACAAGTTTCTTTTAAGTCACAAGAGAATTTTTTTAAATTCCCTTTCACTTCTGCTGAAAATATAATGATTTTAAGCCTCACAATATTAAAACATGGTTTCTTTTGCTCTCTACATTTGTTTTTCTTTGTGTAAAACAATGTTCTCAAGATTAGATCACAGTGGAAGAATGAATCATGTATTTCTCCAATTCATCCAATTTCTCAAATCCAACTCAGAATTTCTAATTTAAGGTACTAGAATATGTGTGTGTGTGGTGTGTCTGTGTGTATTATATACACACTTATATACACATACATACATATATGTATATATATACATATATATATTTAAATAAATTTTAAATTTATTTTGAAAATATGCCACAACTGAATTTCAAACCACTTGCCAAAATATTTTTTTTAACAAAAAGAGGTTATCTTAATATTAAGAGAAGATTCAGTTGGCTAATCATTCTATTTAAATGTTGTGGGAAAAAATGTTACATTTTACTCTTCACTGAGGCTTCACAATAATGCTGTCCATGCCACAGAGCCAATATCTAATGAAAGGCTTTAGATGTGTTTTAACTAAACTTTCTTGAATAGTTCCCCTAACAAAATGGATTCACTCTATTTACTAACTTCAGCATAATGTTTCTCAGATATATGTTACATCAAAGGCTTCTATCATTAAGACCACTCTAAGAATAATATGGACTTCAAGGAAATGATAGCATAAATTTCAGCTTCCAAACTGAAGTCTCAAAATCTATTAGGATAGACACTAGACCTGTAATTTCATTATTATAGCAAATGCAGGTTGGCACCTTTTATACAAATTATAACCTTAGAGCATTTCCTGGGGCACTGAAAAATTAAAGGATTTACCCATGGTTACACATTCAATATATATCAGAGAAATATATAATACTGTCCATTTTAACAATAACATTAACACTTTACCCATCCAAAATTTATTGATTAGCCAACCTCATCCATCTAGAATAGAGCAAAGAACCAGGAGGTAAATAAAAAAAAGCAAAATTAATGACTTGTTATTTAGTCATTTTAGTCCTGTCTCACTCTCTGTGACCCCATTTGGGATTTTTTTTTTTTTGGCTAGAGTGGTTTGCCATTTCCTTCTCCAGCTCATTTCACAGATGAGGAAAATGAGGCAAACAGAGTTAAGTGACTTGCCCTGGATCACATAGCTAGTAAGTGTTTGAGGCTGGATTTGAACTGGAGCTCTATCCACTATGTCATCTAGGTGCAAATCCATGACTAACACTCTTCAATTAAACAAGAGGCAGAATTCAAGACAATCAAACTATTACAGTCTCAGTTTTCTTCGTTAATAAAATTAAAATAATAGTCATGCTACTTACCAAATAGAGCTGTTGTGAGAAAATAAGATCACTATTATTTTGCTCATGAAAGAATAATTTCAGTATCTACCACTCTGGCTCTAAAACAGAGGCCTCCCATTTGGGAGAAAGAATGCAAGTTATCAATCACCTATATTGGCAACGTTTTAGAAAGGCCAGGTAGGTCGGATAACCTCCTTGGCTCTTTGCTCCAGAACTTTACCTTGATCTAGCTTGTCCCTTGACCTTGTCTCTGGATTCCATCATTCTCACATTCTCAAATCTATTACTGTATAATACAGACATGTTTTTTTTCACCTATGCAAATACAATTTACCAACATGCTTGAAATGCCAGACAGGCTGAAATTAAAAATACGGGAATGTAAAGGCGTAATTTTAAGTTTTCTGGAAAATTTAGTAAAAGAACTAAATCCTAGTTGCTATTTTCAAATATTTGAAGACTTGTCTTGTGCAAGATGGTGAGGACTTGATTTATTTGGCTTCAAAACAAAGCAATGGACAATGGATTGAAAGTATATGTAAAACCTTCCTAACAAATATAATTATACAAAACTTGATTGAAAAGATAGCAAATTTTTATCACTCTGTGTGGTATGGTATTAAACTTTGTTAAGAATTAATGGTGATAATAAGGAATTAAATCTTCAATAACTAAAAAATACTTCTCAAAGCCAGAAATGTCAATTTATTTATAAGCTTAATTTATAACTTTATTAGCAACATTAATAAGTCTAACCTAACAATAAATAAACAAACTATATGTTATTTACAGGTACCACATAGAAAAATGTGATCTTTAAAAAGTCAGATCCCTAGTTCATATCCAATTCTATGGCTATTACATAAATGTG
Organism: Vombatus ursinus; assembly: GCF_900497805.2. Lineage (NCBI taxonomy): Eukaryota > Metazoa > Chordata > Mammalia > Diprotodontia > Vombatidae > Vombatus > Vombatus ursinus. The sequence goes on along the minus strand of NW_020954596.1, from coordinate 29,193,016 downwards.
ACCTATGTGCTCAGCAAGCAAAGCATTTTAACTCTTTAAAATCCCAATCATAGCAAACCAGAATGCACCATATCTGGCTAAGTTGAGTAGTGTGGAGCAGAAGAAAGCACAACGGACATGGGGTCCAAACCCAGGTCCCTTACCCAGCTTCAAGACTTTAGGCAAGTTTTTGAATCCCAGTTTCTTCATATAAAAAATGGGATAACACCCACTACCTCACAAAGTTGTTGTGAGGGAGAGTAGTGTAATAGATGATGCTGGATTTGGAGTCAGAAAGATATAACTTCTGGTACTCATTAACTCTGAAAACATGGGAACATCACTTTGTGACTATGAGCCTCACCTTTAAAATGGTCACAATAATACCTGCAGTACCTACTTTACAGCATAGGTGTGGGTTCAAATGCATCAGTAGGATGAGAACACAATGTAACAATAAGAATACAACTCCAGCAGAGTATCAATATAAAAAACCATTAAATATATTGTCATGTAGACATTTATGTCACATGTATGTGTTTATATATATGTACATGTATATATATACCTCTTTATATATGTATGTGTGTGTGTGTGTGTGTGTGTATACCTCTGAGACCTACAGAAATAAAAGTTCAGGATGATTTTTTGACAGAAAAAAATAAAAAACTAAACAGAGGGTTGCCTCCTACATATGATTAGGTAAATTAATATGGTAAAAAGTTAGTAGCCCTAGATTGTTATATATTCAATGCACTAATTACTATATCAACAGCCTATCTTATAAAAGAATATCAAAAGCAAGGATTACAAAAAAAAGATGAATTAGAATTAGCCCTGTCAGATTTTAAACTATATTATTAAAATTACTTTTTACTAGATTTAAAAATAGAAAAGCTCATTTGTGGAACAGAAAAGAAAAATTAAAAAAAATTAATTCATATTGTTTAAACTGACATATCATGAGAAGTACCAGCCATGTTGTTATTACTCTCCACTTTCAGTTGCCCCTCAGGTCTACTCTACCTCCAGACCAGCTTCCTGGCCCCCATGAGAGTACCATTCTTCCCCACTCCTCTCTCTCTCTTTTTTTTTTGGTCTTTTCCAATTAGAATGTAATCTCCTTGAGGACAGGACTTTACTGTTTTCTTGTTTTTGTAACTGCAGCACCTAGCACAGTGTCTACTCTATAATAAACTCTTTATAAACACCATCTATTTATCTGTCTATCTATCTATCTATCCATTTATCATCTCTCTATGCAAATATAAGTAAGAATAATAATTTTTGATATAAATTGTTGAAAATATTTTGCATAGCAGTATGCAAAAAATTAGTTTAGACCTATATCTCTTAGGTCTATACTTAAACCTACACACATATAATGAGTTCCACCTACAGTGATATAAATATTTTAAGTGTGGTGGGTAGGAATAAAAAGTGGGCAGGGTAAAAACAGTGGGTAGGAAAGAACATTATTTATCTCATATGGAGTGATTAGAAATTTTTGACTATCTGGGCTCCAGATAAATCTCCCCATCAACCTTAGAATGATTTTTGACAGAATTAAATGAAAACCTGGACAGTTAGAATGATATTCAATATGGTTAGTGTGTGTGTATCTGTATATTTAATGGAATTAATCAGAGGAGACCCTCTGCTCTGTGGGATTGGGGGCACATCTCAAACAGCCAGAGCAAGAACATGCACATTAGTCCTTTCCAGTGAGCCACATGCTCTGGACTCTTAGGAAGGGTTCCTCAAGTTAGAAAGGCTAGTGCCATTACAAGTCAATAGTTCCTAACAGTTCTTTATTTCTAATTACAAGTTGCTGGAGACAAAAGAGATGGTTTTGACTATATCAATTACACATATACATATGCATATATGTATATATATATATATACATATATATGGGGTCTGTGTATGTTTAGGTACATATGTGTATATATATATATATTATACATGTTTCTGTTTTTTAAATTTTTGCACAGCAATAAGGAAAAAAATGTCAAAAAGAAAATAAGTAGACTGAGGGAAAAGTCTTTGTAGTAAACATTTCTGAAAAAATGTGTAAGATTCAGAAACTGACTAATGGTACAAGTCTTAATTCCAATTCCATTTCCTTCTTGCTTTGAGATCTATTTGTACTAGGTTTACAACATGATATCATTGTAAAAGAATTTTAGAAAGCAGATTAAATATTAATAGTTTTATCCTACTGCCAAATTTTATGGTCAGTCAAATTCTCCCAGGAAAGAGACTTATAAAGGGGAGACAGACACATATATAATGAGCTACTGTAGAAAATACCAGTGGTTATCAGGGTTGGTTCATAATGAGAGACTGACATATAACCATTGCCATAATACAAGCATTGTCACAGAATCACTTGTGTAACACTATTAAATGAAAAGCCTTCCCACCCAGCAGCCAAATACTTTCCTGTGGCAATTCAAAACCTTTGGTGTTATTCTTTTATTCAGGGTTACAACTCCGTTCTTCTATTCCTTGTCAATAAACCTTCTATGTGAAAGAATATTCTTAAAGGACAAAAAAAATCTTAGTTTAAGGGTGATGAAATAACCTTGACCAACTAAATTCTTTAAAGATCAGAACGCTTGCTATTGCTATTCATTTTATGGTGGTCAGAGGCCCTACAAAACAAGTCTTCAAATAAAATGTTACTAAAAATATACATTGAAATGATATTAAATTTGGGAAATAAAATCTTAAAAAGGATATTCAAAATAAGATATTTTGAGGAGAAAAATATTAATTATAAGTTTTTTGCTAAATAATATGTATCATATTTAATTATTAATCTTAAGTGGATACAAGATCATAAGTTGACTTTATTTCTATAGCCTATCAAATATAAAACTACTCAACATATTTAATATTTTTTAATTTAAAGAATAACTTATAATTTTAAAACAATCTGTGACTCACTAAAGGATAGACATTTCTGCTTGCAAAGAATAAAAATATATCCATAAGATGTTTTTGCATTAACTTTACAAAATGACTTTGTAACATGGATCAACTTTACTGTGTCCATGTAAAAACCCTAAGTGAAATTTATTTCAGCAATCAGAAGTATAAATGACTAAATTATGATTTGATAATAAAAAATAAATAATTAGTCTTATAAAACATAAGCTAATTTCTCACAAATTCATCTAAATGTTTTATTTTAGTCATTTACATTTTAATGTTCATGTACTAGTGCCAATTCAATAAAACATGAAAATGACTGAGTCTGTATGTAGCATTTACTGCCTAGAGACAATTCCAACAGTCTTATGAGTATTTTGGTATATGTAATTCATGCTTCTCTCTGTGAAGTTTTAAATATCTCTTGAATTTTACAGATTATCAGCATTTAAATACAACACATATTGTTACTTCCAAACTGAAGCAGTAATAGTTACCATTAAAAAAAATTACAGATAACTATCCTGGTCTATCTCCATCTCAACTAGTAAAAAGTCTAAATGTCATAGATGTATCCATTTAAAATGTTAATTTGCAGTTAGAGTTTAATAACTTCAATTTTAGTAGGGGCAAATTTGTGTAGTGGATATGTTGAAAGCTAGGCCCAAAGTCGGGAGATGTTTTCAAATCCTACCTTTCACACTTGCTGGCTATAGGAAGATGAGCAAGCTAGTATACTTTGTGAGCCTCAGGTAACTCTTCTAACACTCTTCTCCTAAGTCATAGAAGGATGGTGATATGCCTTGGTGGAGAGTTTCCACTCTGACACATATCCCAGATCCTTGATATATTGTAGACCTGGTCAATGTTTTTAGTGTTCCAACTAGGGTACACACATGGTATGGATAATACTGACTGACTCACTTTAGAATGCCTAACGATCCTTAGTTTTCCTTACTGTAACTTGAAACTATATATTTTACACAGTTAGTAGAAACCCAATATCTGATCCTTTAAGAAAGAGTTTCACTTTCTTTAAAATAACACCCTGAGAAACTGTGGCTGAAAATACTAAGTTCTCAAGTTGCACAACTAAACTGTCATGGTCATAAAATGTTACTGAACTCCCAGTCTAATGTTAGTCCTAAAATATGGCACATGCTTTTAAAACATGCCACCGTGACTAAGCACCATTATTCCATTATACCTGAAAATAACTGGGGACCTTTAATGGTAAACACATTCTTTACATGAGAAAGTATAAAATTGTCACAGAAATTAAGCTACTTAGAAATCTGAGTAATTTAATACATTGAAATGTGAATTATTGCAGATGTATATTTGGCAATGTTTCAATTGAAAATATTTGTAAGATTAATAACTCACAGTAATACTACATTTTCATGTTTGCAAAGTACGTATACAATCTCATTTGAGCTTCACAATAAAGCTCTGAAATAGATACTCTGAGCATTGATATTCTGCTCCTCCCCCTACCCTTCTTAGGTGAGGAAATGGAGATTCAAAGAGCTTAAGTGATTTGTCCATAGACACAAAGCATACATGGCAGGGAGTAAAGGCTAAAGGTAGGAAAGGTGGGAGGCGACTAGATTATGAAGGGCTCTGATTGTCCCATAAAATGTTGCATGTTTAGAGACAGAAGTAGCCATATGCACACAGATGAAAATCACACAACCAAACAAAAAAGACTGATACCCAAATGTTTGTGAAAGCTCAGCACATTTTTAAAATAGTATAAAATATTACATTTTTACCCATAAATCCATGGATATATATACACTAGGTCTGTCATATCTTATTAATACACTTTTAAAATAAACTTATCAACTTGCTAACTTGAAAGAAATATTCCTTACAACTTAGGTGCTAAAGTAGAAATAAAATCAGTAAATGATGATCTTTTAGAAATTCTTTATTTTTCCAAAAAATAACTTGACTTGAACTTTATAAACTATAAAACTTGCAGCCTCAATTCTTTATCTATAAATAAAATATATTCACTTAAAAGCAACATGGCATGGTGGCTAAAGAGCTGTTTGAAGAGTCTGGAAGACATAGGTTCAAGTCTTTCCTTTGATACATTTTGACTCTGGGCCTAGGCAAATCATTTCAATCCTTAAAGATTCAGGCATCTCTCAAGGACCAGAAGTTGCAAGAAAGCTATAGGTCTGCTTTGGTAAGGGAATTCCTTTACCAGGAGCTCTCTGTGCCAATGAAATCAAGAGTCTGGTTCAAAAATATTAATTCCACAGAATGACTTTATTGAGAGGTTTCCCATGCTAGATAATTTCATAGCCTTGGGAAATTAAGGTTGTTTCAAATATTTTTAAATAAAATATTATCTATAATAAACATTTTTTTCCAGCTACAAGTACCAGTGGGTACAATTTTTAAAATTTCCACATGTGAAAAACATGATGATTCCTTTATTCTAAAGTGAACAATCTTGATTGGAATTCCTTTTAAAGGAATAATAAAAAATAAAGCTAAAACTGCAGGCCTTGAAAACTTTAGGAATCTTTCAGTGAAGCACATAAATTCAAGTTATCATGTGCCAAACCCAAAACACTCCCCCCCCCATTTGCTCTTTCTCCTGACTTCTCAATTTTTATTGATGGCATTGCTATCCATTCAATGACATGGGCTTGAAATCTCAATGTAATTTTAGCATCCAAATTAATGCAGTGAACAACCATGATTCCAGAGCACTGATGAAGCAAGTTACTCACCTCTTGAAAGAGAGGTGAAGGAATCAAAACGAAAAATGAGACACAACTTTGAAAATGGCCAGTGTGGAAATTTATTTGGCTTGACTATGCATATTTGTTGGGGGTGGGGGTGTTTTTCTTTCTTTTTTGTTATTGTTCAGTTGTGAAGTGGGGTGGGAAGGAGAGAAAATAAATGCTTGTTAATTGGAAAAAATATTAAAATTAGATTTAAAAATGAAAATAAGTCATCTTTGATTCTTCCCTCTCCTTTATACTATGCAGTTAATTCTCAATTCTACCTCTACAATCTCTCTCCAGTCTCCTTACCACTCACACAGTTCAATTCAGTTCAGCATTTAGGGATATGGAAGTAACTCCTGGTTTTTAACAGCTACAATCCAAGCTTTGGTAGAAGCTAGCAAGCTGGTGAGGCCTCCCTTATTGTTTCATCCAGCTATGTGTATTGTTCATGGTCCAGCCAAGCTTTAGGCAAAGAAGCTCTTTAACAGACTGCTCACTTGTCAGATAATAATCTGAAGGGAGTGGGATTCAGTGATCCAATAAAACACCATCAACCATGATTCATGGAATCTTGGTATCTGTATGTATCACAGGAGCACCCAAACCAATGAAGTTTTACATCTTCAAAAGTATGAAAGTAATTATGAAATATACCATTTTGAAGCTGACTGCAATGATAGATATGGAAATAGCATTCAGGAGTTTGTAGAAGGAATTTTTAGGTGTGCAAAAAGAACACTTGGACTAAATATTTAAGCAATTCCAATACTGGTAATTCACTCAGAACCATCTAACCCCAGATTTTGAGAGTGAAGATATAGCCTGTAAATATCCTCCACCAAAAATATCCATCACTTGCCATTGAAAACATTTGTATTGCTGCCATTGAAATGGTCCCAAATACAAATGCTTGGGCCCAAGTGTTTGAACAAAGGTTTAGAGAAGGACAAACATAAAGAAGATAAAAACTTTTATCTCTAGCAGATCTTCCCAGGATTCTCCAAAAATCATAAATTTCTATAAATTTAATTAATGAAAAAAATTGTATGTCCTGTCTAGTACCTTTAATGTCTGTAACATATCGATCTTATTTTAACAGTATTATTTCATGATGATATCAGCATTCTCAAAAAGTATTCCCCTAAAATACCTAATTAGCAGGCTTGACTCATATAAAATGTTGATGATATTTGGCATCCTTAAGAAACATATAACTGGAATTTTTGTTCCTTTTAAAGTTTGGTAGTTCAATTAAAAATCTCCTAGTTTTCATTCCCAAAGCAAATAATATCAACAACAACCAAAAACAAAGCCAAACAAAACAAAACAAGCCTGCAAGCACCTCTTGCCTGTAATCCTTTGTTAAAAAGAAATACCATTCCCCCTCTTATAAAGGTCATGGCTGCTGTTGTCTATTCTAACACAACAAATATAATAGTGATAGTTATCTCCCCACCCCCCAAAAATTGAAACACATAGGAGCTCCTTCAAAATGAAAGTCATTCTAAAAATAAATTACTCTCTGGTATGGAAATGAAATTTGGAAGATCATAGCAGACTGTAGCATTAAACCAAACATTATGTGTATGAAAGAGACAGGGACAGTAACTATACTTGTGATTTCATTGGTATCCCTTACCCTACTCCTTCCTGGATGAAGAAACCACTACAAATACCGATGAGTATCTTCTGTGCAAGTTATAGACTTCAAGTGCTGTCTATGGTACTGATTGGTTAAGTGATTTGTTCAGATCAAATGATCTGTATTTGTCACAGCCAGAACTTGAATATGTTCTTCCCAACTCCAAGGTCAGATAGCTATCCACTAGGGCATGCTGCCTCTCTTGCATATGCATAATATTGTAAAATATCTCATTAAGAAAATGAGATGAATTAGTCACATAATAAGAATGGGTGAAAATAGATGGATACTCTGAGTCATGTCCTGGTGTTCCCAAAATATTTCCGCTAAATATTAAAAGAAGGAAATGAAGGTCTCTAGCACATTAGGCAGCTGCTCTATGGAAACATATGGAAAATTATGAATAAGATTTGCCTATGATAAGAGACTATGGCTAGGCTAAGAACTGTATCCATAGCACAAGCACTTACACCAATAACCTAAGTGAAATATAACAAGGTCTAACAAAGCAGCTTATGTACAATGAAAAAAAGTATATTTATATCATTTTACTTGGGGTACAACATAATGATCATGACTCCTTAGCCAAATGCTTCTTTATAATAAGCAAAATGGCTGTCTTCCAAAAGCCACCATAGGAAAAAAAGTGCTTTTAATAAATCCAGCAGATGAAAATCTTGAATTAAACTTCAACCTTTTCTTATTAGGATAAAAACAGTGAATTAGCACTAAACATAAGCTTTGCATGTCATGAGACTATATTGTTCAACTACAATCATACTTTTATTTCAAAACTATCGTGAGGATATTTTTGTTTTACTTTTCAAAAGGTACACATTATAAATCATTCCTTAGAGTGAATGGTAAAAGCAATACATTCAATAGTAATAAATGAATAAATATTGAACCAACTCACACAAATCCATTGTGGAACTTAATCACTCTGGACACAGATTCAAAAGATCATATTTGAATACTCACTTCAACATTTACTAGCTATGTGACACTGCGTATCTGAGTCACTTGGCCTCTGTAACCCTCATTGTCATCTGTAAAATGGGGCTAATAATACTGACATTAGCTGTCTTACTTGGAAATATGAAAAGCACTATAAATTTAGAAGTTCTAAAAAAGATAATAATGACAATAACACCACCTCTACATCACAAGCAATTGGATAACAAGTAGCTGAATCAGTAAGCCAATTAATTCATGGTTGCAAATGCCAATTTAAGTGATAATATAATTCTAATTTTTAAAAATTGTTTTAAAAATGAAGAAAAGTCAGCCATAACCTGACCCCATCCTACCAGTCCTTTTAACTTCTCATGACTCACATTCATAGACCTTACATTATAGCCTTTCCCTACACATTCAATGCTCTTCCTTGCATTGTGTGTGCTTTTATGGTTTGTTCTGCCTGAAATACCTCCCTCCCTTCTCCCTATCTACCTGTCAAATCCTAGCCATTACTGAAAGCCCAGCTCAAATGCTATCTTTTCTATTAAGCCTTCCCTGACATCTTTAACCAAATACTTTTTTCTCATATGAACTCCTAAAATATTTGGTTTGTACCTCTCTTATGGCATTGACAACATTCTAATTTTTTTTTCTTATAATATAACTATGTATGTATATGTCTATCCTCCAGCTCCCCCTAGCCTTTTTGTTGTTGTTGTTATTTTGGTCTAGAACTGTGGCTTCATGATTTTGTGGAAACTAGGGAAACTTTTTTTAGAAATGCAGGTGGGCAACTGTCTGTAATTTATAGTCTTAGACAGTGGCCTGGGGAGACTACTACCGTAAGTCTAGGTGTCTGTCCACAAGTACTCCTTAAGCATCTCCTAGGTGTTGGGCATTGTGCTAAGTTCTACAGAAATCAAGAGAAATGAACAAGCAACAACAACAATAACCCCCTCACCTGTTTTCAAGTTGCTCATAGTCTAATGGAAAATGGCTTACTTGGGGACACAAAGTCAAAATGTGACAGAGCTAGCACTTGATCCTAGACCAGTCAGACATTTAGACCTACTCTCCATATGCCATACCATGTTGCTCACCTGTCTCCTTCACTAGATCATAATCTCTTTGAGAACATGGACAATGTTTTATTAAGCTTTATGGACTCAATCACCCTAAGCACAGTGTAGTAGGTACATTTCCTCTTCCTGAAGATGAGAACTAAAACTGCTTAATAAATATTTCTTCACTAAAGATTAAAAACACTAATAAATACTACAAAAGTGTAACCCTTGTCACATTAATCTTTTCTATGCAAAGAATTGATATTATAAATAATAATCTTATAATGCTTTATAATTTACAAAGCACTTTCATCCATGTTATTTCCACTGATCCTCACAATAGACAATATCATTATCTCTGTTTTACAAATGAGGAAACTGGGATTGAGAGTGGCTAAATAATTAGCCCAAGAACACCTAGCTAATAAGTAGCAGAGTGAGGACTATAATACAAGCATTTTGATGCTAAATGAGATGTTTTTTCTTCTGCTTTATATTTATATGCTCCAATACATAAAATGAAATGTGATCTATAGTGACATATATATGTATATGTATGTATATGTATGTGTATATATATATGTGTGTGTGTTTGTATCTCCTTCCTCAGAATAGATTGTAATTCAGGTGACATCTCATTAGTGAAATTTTTTAAAAATTAATTTTCTCTCATACATATTTCACATAAAATCTACTATCCAACATGCTGGAAGCCTCCTGAGATTTTATTACATTTCAAGGTGTCAGTACAAACCTTGGGTTCTCAATCTATTATCCCTCATTTTTGCAACACAACTGGCCAACCTCCTTTTCCATTCATACATTTCCTCCATGATATCCCTTGATCTATTTCTTCCACATGGACCTTTTTTGGGAACAGGTTGCAACCTCCCAGAGGCCATGTAACTCTCTATGACCAGCTTTAATATTTAAAGAGAATGGTGTTTCAAGATTCATAAATATACAACATGACCACAGAAATATTTGAATTGAGAATATTTTGGGGGGCCTGAAAGTAGTTTAAGATCACAGAAAACACTTCAATTCACTCCTTCTCTATTGTTCCTATTTAATTAAGGGTCTAATTCTACCTCTTTTTAAATAGTGGCGAAAATTTTATGCAACTCCATGAATAGCTAAGGTTTACTTATTATGCTGAAATGAAGTAAACACATGACAGAATAAGATTAGTGACTTCCTGAGGAGGCTGTAGAAAGAGAAGAAGCAACTGGCTTTTTAACCATAAAAAGTTGGACTAGTGAAAGCTTGACTTCATTTCATATGAGACCCACCCTTACACTAGCAATGACTAGTGTACAGCTGTAAGTTGATTAGGAAAATTACCCATCAATTAAAAGCTAGATAAGTACAGTTTGTTGATTCTTAAATTATTAATTGCATGCAATTAAATGGTTTTGCATATGAAAACTACCATTATTTTTTCAAATCTTAAGAAATATAAATAATTCAAATTTACGTTTGAAACAGTGATTAAAATTGTTAAATCACATTAATGTCACCAATTAGAGAAAGATGTAGAGAAAGATGGAATTTTATAACATGATAAAGGAAAAAAATTGTAATTAATAAGTATATCACTTCAGCCAATGGCATAAAGGGGTCACTGTGATGCAAAATGCTTCCAATCTTGACGAAAATATAATTTTCTACAGTTCAATGAAATGTACTATAATTCCATGCTCATTGATTCATTTATGACATTGCCATGAAAGCCAATTTGACTGGTCAGAGTCTGAATTGTTGGGGGAAAAATTAATGAAATCCAATTATACTATTTCCATTCGTCAACAAGCTTTTAGGTGCCTATTATATGCTAGGCACCATGCTAACTAAGCTGTTTAGGATACAATGAAATGCAAAAGACAGTCCCTGCTCTCAGGGAGTTCACAGCCTAATAAGGGAGACAACTTAAAAATAACCACATACTAACAAGATATATATATAGAGCAAGCATTCATGAAGCACCTACTACACGTGTCATGAACTGTGCCAAACACTTTACAAATATTGTCTCATTTGATCCTCATAACAAGGCTGACACAGGTTAAATGACTTGCCTGAGGTCACACAGCTAGCAAATGTCTGAGGCTGAATTTGAATTCAGGTCTTCCTGACTCCAGGCCAAGTGCTCCATTCATTGTATCACCTGATGGCTTTTGAAGGATGAACATGAGATAAAGAACCTAGGGAAAACACTAGCCTTAGGGGCATCATGCAAAGTTTCTTTTGGAAGGTGGGATTTTATCTGGAACTTGAAGGAAGTCAGTCAAGGTAATCTACAAGATAGAGACCAGGAGGTTTAAAGAGGGATAAAAAGATTTGGATAACTTGCTGCGGTGAGTGAGATTTAAATAGGTTAACTAGGGAGGAGTAAAAAGGATCTCATCAGATTGCCAAAAAGGTCCAATGCACAAAAAAGGTTAAGAACCTCTGTTATAGACAGAAAATTTATGAACTTTCCACACAAATGAAAGATCTGTTTGTTGTGTACTGCCTCCCTTCCCAAAGGCTTAAGAGTATTCTATATCACAACCAAGTTGACTTGGACCAATTCTGTCACCCAATGGCCAAGACAAGAACCTGTTTAACCCAATGATCCTTACAATCTGATTTCTATCCCAGTGGCCCTACTCTATGAAATCAAATTTTGTTTCTGGTCATCTTTTTTTTCCTTTCATTTCTACCTCTGATAGCTAGGAAAATCTGGGTTCAATTCCTGCCTTCTAACAAATTTTGTAACTATAGGCACCTCTCAATGTGTCTCAAAAATATCTTATGGGGGGGCAGCTAGGTGGCGAAGAGGATAGAGCACTGGCCCTGGAGTCAGGAGGACCTGACTTCAAATCCAGCCTCACACACATAACACTTACTAGCTGTGTGACACTGGGCAAGTCACTTAACCCCGTTGCCTAGCCCCCCTCCCCAAAATCGTATAGGCACGTTGCCCATCTTTATTAATTGGAGTTTTGATATTGGGAGTTCCTGACATGGATGAAATCATAGATTAAGAAGAAAAGAAAAGAAATTTCCCTCAGTTTCTAAGGTTTATGGTCTTAACAAAAATAAGACTAGAAGAATAAAATAACTTCCTCATGTTTGCAAAGACAAGAAACTGAAAGCAAGAATTCAAACCCAGTCCTCCTGATTACATGTCATGTTCTTCATACTATAGGAAAATTAAATACATTGAATTGCCTTGGGACACAATTGTGATTTATTTATAACATTTTTCTATGGGAAATCCATTTGAAGAACTGTTTATGAGACTTACAAATGAGACTTTAGAATGTAACCTACTTGTAAGTTTTGGCCTTCCTGAATATACAATAAATGTAATTGCTAACAAATTGCCTCCACCAATAGAAGTACTGACTCAGCTTACTCAATTACTGCTTTAACACAGTGGATACAAAAGTGTATTATTATGCATAAGTGGTAAAAACTTCCCAAGGCAAAGATAACTTTAAAACCATACCCTAAGTCCATCATCATTTTTTTTCTTTAAAAATTTTTTAAAATTTATTTTATTTTTAATTTGTGAAACAAAACAAGCATTTTCATAACATAGTATAATCTATTTTTTTTACATTTTTTTTATTTTCCTATGAGAATTTAAAGATTGCTTTCAGATAATAACTCCTTAAGGTTTACAGGGTGCTTTCTTCACAACAATCTCACTAAATAAGTAATCCAAGTTTCTTTATGCCCATTTTAAGTACTTAAGTTCAGAGAAGTGAATTTCCTATGATCACAGAGCAAATAGATGTCAAAAGTAGAATTCAAACAGAGCTCTTTTGACTCTAAGTCTATTCTTTCTACTCCACCAAATTCAGCAAGTAGCACAGATTCCCAATTCCCAATACCTGAATTAATTTTTACTTTCAAATTTTGGTAATGATAAATGTTCACCCAAACAGCTTATAAGCCATAAGATCTATAGATCTCTTACTTTATTTTCAAATAAAGAGTTGGAAATTTGTTCCACCTTAAATTGGACATAATTAAACAAATATTTTTCAAACATATATCATGAGCCTAATCCATGCTAGGTAATACACTATCATAGGAGAGAAACTACCAAAGTGTTAATAAGTTGGTACTATAACCACAAATGCATGTTTTTAAAAACATACAATGATGAATATTTTAAAATCCAGAGAAATTCAGGGAAAGGTAGAAGGCTATATTCTAAACTTCTAAAATCAACCAAATCAATTTCCTTGGCTCAATAATAGTTCCTGTTCTGTGAAAAGGTTAATGCCAATGATTAAAAGATTAAAAGATTTTCCAGTCTCTGACACCTTTTCATCTCAAAGTATAAGAGGAAGAAATCTTCTTTAGCTCAGTGAGATAGCTATTAATCCTTAACCAAACTAACAGAAAAAGGTCTACATATTGCCCTTTGTTAACTTACGGAATAAAACAGAACTAAAAAGTTATGGAGGGCCAGTATCACTCTTGGCATATTATCTTAAATTTGGGCACAGACCTTGATTTTAAATAAAGTAAGCAAGGTGTTTAGGAGATTAATGGCTTACTAAGTATATGTGGTTTTAATTCTTTTAAATTTAAATTTGTATAAATGGTACATATGAAGGAATCATTACCCAAATTTAACATAAAATGTTAAGTAATATGTATTAAATGATATTAAGTAATACAGACGTATTCAGAAAATATTTTATTGAGAAGATTAACTTGGACTCCAAAAAAGTCTATATTTTTCTATTTATAATATAACTGCTGAAAACAAATGTTTCTTTGGAAAGTTGCATCTTTATTTTTCTTTAATTAACTTTGGCAGAATTTTATTTGTGTCACCATTACAAATTATTACTCCAGAATGCCATGCCTAAATATCTACCCCCAAACATATTCTTCTTTGTCTACAATAGGACATCAATAGACAAGTTCTATAGTATCTGAGAGACGGGGATCAGAAAGAAATCCAGGATAGCTCAGCAGAGGGTCCTTATCATATGGAATTGGCTCCCCCTGTTGGGCTGAAAACATCCACATTTCTTGACCATTAAGGCACAGCTGTCTTTTAAAAAGCTTCAGTGATTTGTCTAAGGCAGAGGTTTCTTAATATTGTGTGTGTGTGTGTGTGTGTGTGTAACAGACTTATTTGGCAATCTGGAGAAGCCCATGGATTCCTTAGGATAATGTTTAAAAATACCTGGAGAAGATATTAGATTTCAATTGGAACAAGGGTTCTTAATTTTTTTTTTCCTTTCGCAATCTGGTTAAGCCTATTAGACTCCTCAGAATAATATTTTTAAATGCCTAAAAATAAATAGGATTATGAGGAAAAGAATTATGCAGAAATATGACTATCAAAAGAAAACAATAATATTGAAATATAGTCATCAACATATTTTTTAAAACGTCAGAGCTCAGGTTAAGACTTTTTGAGTTAGAGGTTAGTGAAAATAAAAATGTGGAGGTTTTTTTTTTAACCTATCCAAGTTTATGGACCCCTGAAATCTGATTAAGAATGCCTTGTCAATAGCAAAACAAAGATTACAGCAGGAAGTTTAAAACTATTGTCAGTATTTCCTTGTGTTTTTTTTTTAATAGAATAACAGAACTGGAATTTTTTAAAAAAAACTACATATAGATTTTTTAGTATGAATATACAATTGACTGATTTATGTAACCTTGGAAACAGCTCAACAATGTGGTCAGTAATCTCTAATAGCAGCATCTCTCCTTTCTCACATGCAAATGTCTCAAATGACTTCTAAATGAAATTAATTTTAAAATGCTGAAGCAATCCTTGCATTAACAAAATTATTTGGGGAAATGTTCTGATAATAAATCTCATTCTCTACTCTGAATGCAACAGATTTAGTTGAATTCTTTTTTTAACATCTTAAATTTTTAAACCCATATGTCTACATGTCTAATGAATTATGTCTCCATATAATTAAAAAAATCACTTGTGACAATAAATTATTTAAAATATCTTAGCAATGCCTAAAAAACTGTGCTGAAAGGAAATAATATAAAAATGAAATGGCTTATTATTAATGATATTCAATATGGCATAACTTGTTGACCTACTTGCTTGGGATTACACAAAGTTTTCCTAACTTTTGTGCCTCAAAATACTTTTTCCTTGAGCCACATCTCACCCTTGTTTATCAAAAGAGTTGAGCAAGGTGCTAAGGATAGCCTATAGTCAGATGGTAACTCATTCATTGCTACTAGGTTTTTTTTTCCTTAAACATAAACTTCAAAATCTAAGAAAAAAAAGTTTTTAAACGTGTGGGTGGTTAGGTGTTAGGAAGGAATGATAATTTTTAAGATTTTTGTCACTCATCTTTAACTCCTTGCCCTAAATTTAATTGGCCAGCCACTTCCAAACCAACCTCCTCAACCCAAGAGGTGAATGGTGTTTGCTCTGGCAGGGAAATTAATGAATTACCAAACTGCTGGATACCACAGGACTGAAGACTACTGAAGCCCTAGTATTTTGTCAAACATTTAAAATATACTTATTATTCATAACAGATTGTTTAAGAACTGCCCTCACATTACTCAATGTAATATTTCAAGAAAGTGTGATTTCAGTTGTTTGATTATTCCTTCCTCCTATGAAGATCACAGCTCTTCTATGCTTTCTTTAGCAGAGGGTCTCTGTGAGCCACTATATTCAATGTTCTAGTTCTTTTCCTTAATGTATATCATTTTATTAGTACATATATTTTATCAATAATATGGTGGGACAGTGCAGCATAGTGAATGGCAAGCAGTCTTGGAGTCAGGAAGACTTACTTTCACATGCAGCCTCTGACATATACTATGTGATATCAGATTGATGTCATTTACCTTTTCAGTGGGCCTCAAGCAAATCTCTGAGAGTATAAGCCATAGGACAGTTACTGATCTACATTTAAAAAAAGTTTTTCTTCACTTTGAGGTCTTTATAGAAATGAAAATGCAGATCCAACTCCTTCCCACATATGTATGTATAAATATACATATTTAATACTCAAAATTTAAATTCAAATAAGGGAATAATACGATATATTGAAATATAACCAACGTAGGAGTCAAGAAACTTGGGTTCTAATCCTGACTCTGCCACTAATTGATTATATAAATTTAGATAAGCTACTGCACCTTTTTGACTCAGTAAAATGAGGGCATTGGCTTAAATGACCTTTGATGTATCTGCTGGCTCTTAATCCTATGACCCAAAAGTTAAAAGTAACTGTAGAAGTCATTAAAGTCAACTCTTATCTGAAATGATACATAAAGGGGTGGAAGAGAAAGAAAAATGGGAGAAAAAAAAGAATTTTTTTTGTTTTAGTTGTTGTTGCTATCATTGTTTCTTTCTGTTTAGAGGATTGATTGTGGCAAAATTTCAAAATCCTTCAAGTGTGTCTTTGTCATTTCCTTATCTTCCTTCCTCTACCTGCCTAACTGATATTCAGGTTCTTTAGAGTTCTAAATGTTCTACAATGTTTTCAGAGTGTCTGTTTAGTTGATATATACATTTTCTATAACCCTTAAGAGAGCTAAAGAAGAAATTTTGCCAGGGCACTAGTTTACTTCCTGCCAAAGTTTTGTCTGTCCTTCTCGGTACTATTATGTGGGAAATACACTTCCTCCCTGTGGCTACTGTTGGTTCAAGCTTCAGTGTGGCATAAATGCTCCCAAGCCACCAACTTTAGAGATCAGTCACATGACCGTGGTGTCCATCACCAGGGGGCCACTCCCCTATCCCCTCCCCACAAAAACATTCTCAGTGGTGAGTACAGGTTACCCCTGCCATGACAATTACACCTCTGGGTAACATACCACACCGCTATCCCCAAACTACACCAGGAGTTGAACAATCCTTCACATCCCTTCGTATCTCTTCAGGTGAATTTGATCCAGGTGCAATAATTCGTACTTGCAATTCTGTCCTTTGGGTAGACCAGTGCTTAAAGATTGCAATTAAAAGAGAAAAATTATATGCTTCCTTAATTCCACTAGTATTTGTGCTTCCATAGTCATTGATTGAGGGTCATAAGATCATGTGGTCATGGGATCATAGGATCATAGAATTGTAAGTAATCTAAGAGGTCATCTGGTCCAATCTTTTTATATGAGGAAACTGAGGTTCAGGAAGATTAAGTGACTTGACCAAATTTACCCATCATACCCCATGTCTCTGATTCTAGAGTAATTCTATATTTCTATATAATTCTATATTTCCACTATACCATACTACCTGTGCAGTCCCCTTCTATATACAGGCAGCCTCAGACTTACAAACACCCAACTCATAAAGCAAGCAAACAAATAAACATTAAACCACACTTAAGCAGGGCTTTACCACCTACTGGCTTAGAGAGATAACACTGGGAATAAATTTCTAGAGAAGGACAGTTTCCCTAATGTTGGTCCCATTGTTCATTGCCAGTCAACACTTTTACTTTGTTATTCTGGCATCAAATCATACCAATTAGAGAAGGGCATCAGAAGGTGGGAGAAATATACTGAGAGGAAGATAGGAGGGTGACCAGAATGAACTTTATCACGCAATTTTATCTAAAGTTAGCCTTACACCAGAAAATGAGCAAACTGTCACTGCCTTTCTCCTCTTAAATGTAAAATCACAAGTCCTCCTCTGTGGAACTCAGATCAATGCTCTTAAAACTATTCTCTTAAACTTAAGAATATTCAGAAAAATCATATTTCAAATAGGTTAATTTAGAAACCTACTTACAAATGAATTTTTGGAGTAGAACTTGTTAGAGACTGCTCATAGACCTTTTTATCTACTGTACTTTGGAAATAAGGTTGCCAATTATGGTTAACTAAGAGTTAATTTCTTTTGCTCCAGGTGGTCTCCCCTGTACCACTTTCCTTGTCATCCCCTCTAGGACCTAGCAGTGGATGAAAGGGCAGTGATTTACAAATGTAAATGATCATTATTTGTGAAAGCCCCAGGAGACTTCCAAAAATAGTAGACATAACACATTTCTAACAACTTTAACCTAATTCCATTACAGTTGGAACACTTGATTTCAGTTAGCTTATGCCAGTTCCTAGATGGATCATTTTTCCTGAAGAATATTAGAAATGTTGGTTCTTGAGCCTGCCAATTAGTAAACACATACTTTAGTGCATTTAATTTTTATTTTACTTGGAATTCATCCACTAATAAATAACTTAGTTTAAGCTTCATTTACTAATAAATAGCTCTGTTTGAAAAAATTAAGCACGTGGTGAATACATTATGAAACTGCTTTGAAGCATACACATTAAGCAAAGTTTACCTCTAAACTATAAGGAGAACAACAGAACAATTCAAGGGTATCAAAATAGGGCAAAGGTAAGAATTCCACTTTTAAAATGCTGATCTTCAGCCCTAGTGAGGGGTTTTAGCTCAGTCAATTCAGTAGTACTTAACTAATGGATTTATTGGAGGATCAAATAAGATAATTTATGCTTAAGATTTTTCAAAACATAAAGTGCTATATAAAGGTCAGTTATTATTGCTAAAATTTTTAATTTTATAAATCAATATGACACATTTCAAAGAGAATAACCTTGGAATTACAATAACCCATGCAAACATTCATATCCCACTTTAGTTTGCAGTCACACATCAATTATTTCTGAAAACTTTATAGACAATAGGAAAAAAAACAAAACATCATAATGATAACACTATCTACAAAGAACAGCACAGGAGGTGGCATGACACCACCCTTTGGCAAGAGGAAAGAAAGAAGAGCTTTTGATTTCATAAAACATGTCTGTGTTGAGCCATCAGTCACTACATTAATAGACAATAAAATGTAACTTTACAGTAATATTGGTAAACCTTATAAAACAGAAAAACTCAAGTTAAAAAACACATTCTGATTCCCTGAATTGTTTGATTCTAAACCTCACCTCCCCACCTCTTCTTTCTTTTTAGAGACTCTAAATAAAATAATACAAGTAATGTGCCCATTTGGCCACTCCGGAGAAACTCTACCCTACCAAATAGGAGGCATGGAAGCAGGAAAGACAATGGCACATGTTGTCAGCCAATAAACAATATTGTCTACATCCATTGGCACTAAGCATTTAATAAAAACTGGATTGTGGTTACTTCCTGAGGCTTAGTACTTGTAGGGTTGCATCACAGAATAGAATATCAGAACACAGTGGGGTTGTTTACCCTGTCTATCACTTGTCAGTCTACCCAGCTCTTTACAAACAACCCTTGTATTTAGAAACCCCTTTGCAGTCGTTGTAATTAGAATTTTTAAACACTGAGGTAGGTACATTTTCCAAAACTACTAAATTAAAACCACTAACACACACAAAAAGAAAAGTGTCATGGTTACTTTTATTCAACTAACAAATTACACATTCCCGAGTTCATACAGATATTTGTTTTACAATGTAACATTTTGTGATTATTTACATCAGAGAAATTTCCATACCTGTGTTTTGCATTGTTTAAAATTTTGTAAGTAAGTAAAGTAATCAAATGCAGGTTCCATAAGTAACCTGATATTTCTGTGCTACTGTCTAGCAGTCCTGGTAAGACACTTAGAATGATAATTCTTACAAACATACAGAAAGTAACAAATGAAAAGTCAAATTTGGGTAACACATTTGTAAAACTTATTGTGTACCAAACACTTTGTTAGCTTACCACCACACTAGATCAAAAGAGATCAGTCAGTAGAAAATGTGCTCAAACATGTTTCTGTTTTTGACCCAAAACTTCTCCAAGGAGGACTTAAATAGTATATAAGTTGGCATCTAAATAAATGCTTAAATGAGTCTTCTGCAGAGATGGGGGAAAATAGTACACTGTCCATGTAATCAATCAATGAATAAGCATTTATTAAGTGCCCATTATGTACCAGGAACTGTGCCGGGCACTGTGAAATTTACCTTTCCACTCACAGATCATTAATTAAAATTAGCCTTGCCTTTCTGAAACTTTCTGAAACTCAGTAAGAGAATCAAAGACCAAACCATGTGTTTTCCCCCTATTGATCTCCCCTCAATACTTTTTCTGTATTTCACAGTTTGACTAGATTTGCAAGAAGGAAATACATTTTCTTTTCAAAGACAAGTTGTCCTGAGACACTCTATATAACAGTCCAAAAAAATTAAATAATTTTAAATGGCTATTAAGTCAGTCTAGGGTACAAGAAGTTCAAGGAAATAGGGTGCTTGTGGAGGAAGAGTGGACAAAAACTAGAAATAAAATAGGCAAGCGTGAGCTTTTTGTCACCCTTAAGTAGATCCCTTTATCACATAGATAGACATTCTTTAGGCTTTCTTTCTAAGCTTCTCCCCTCTAGGACTAGAGTCTGTCATATAAATATACAGCTGAAAGAATCCTGACTGCATTCCCAGGTGTGCAAGTATTAGCAAGTATGACAGAACATAACCAAAACAATTTGGGTAAAGATTCCTATAAAATACAAAGTGCAATGTCAGTTGGGAAGCACATTTCTATGTGGATTTCATAAATCAATTCAACAAAGTATTAACAAGTGTGCAGTGAACTGGAATAGAGACCAAGTTCAAATAAGGAAGACATCATGTCTGGCTTCCCTGGGATTGCAGGAGATTGGAGATGGGGAGAAGTTAGATACAAAGATTACTATAATACACCGTAAGGTATACGTACACACAGTAGAGAGATACAGAACAAATTCCTGTGTCTGGTTCAAGGTAGGGAGCAATGGGTGGTTCTTCCTGACTTATTTACTAGATTATGCCAGCAAAGCCTAAACTCTGGAATGTCCTATTAATGTTGAAAGACTTTGATTATAGCCTAGCAACAGACTATCATTATCAGGTTGGCCAAAGGATGATGTAATTCTCTACACTCAGCAACTCTCAAAAACAACTTCACAAATAATAGAGGCTTTAATCTGCTATATGTTTTTATTTTTATTATTATAGAATATTATTATTAGGGTTGATACCTATAAAATGATGGATTCTTGAAATATTTAAGAAAGACATTCAATATATGTATTGCCAATGCACCTTCTTTCCTGCTTTCTGGTCCAAACCTAATGTCTTTCCTTCAACATTCATGACCATTGGAAAGTCAAGTCGCTTTACTTTGCAGACCCCAGGTCCATCTGTCCAATTTAGGCAAAAAGTGGATTCTTTGGAACCATCTCTACTTTTACTTTGGTTGTGCAACCTGAATTCTATACATATTCAGTTATCATGAACTTTCTTCCAAGAATAATTAAATGGTTTTTCAGAACTGCTAAGGATTAAAAATCACATGCTCTCTTTGGACTATCTGATTGATGCTCTTAATTCTTCAAGAAAATCTCATTTTAGCAGTGGAGAACCTCCATGAAACAGATAGCTTGTTTGCTTACTTCCTTCAACTAAAAAAAAAGTCATCAACTTGTGAACAACATGGTGTTGAGCCTATCCAAACTTAGCTAGAATAGTCCTTGAACAGGGGAAGCTAGGTGCAACGGATAAAGTGCTGGGCCTGGAGTCAAAAAGATTCATCTTCCTGAATTCAAATCTGGCCTTAGATACTAGTTGTGTGACCCTGGACAAGCCACCTAACCTTATTTGTCTCAGTTTCCTCCTGTGTAAAATGATCTGGAGAAGGAAACGGCAAACCACTCCTGTATCTTTGCCAAGAAAATCCCAAATAGGATCACAAAGAGTCAGAGGTGACTGAAACAAATGCACAACAACAACAGAGCCCTGGGACAACTGACCTACAATCTTGAGTATTTGAGGTATTCTACTACAAAATACCTGCAAATATTTTATATTCTAGTTACCATTGCTCTGTTCCTTAAAACCTTGGCAATTGTAGCAATAATTACATTTTCTATTTTAAAGGAATTTTCACTAATTTTGTTCCCCTGTTTTGCTTGGTTTTGTTTATTTGTTTTAACATGGACTGATGAATTTTTCACAAACCACAAGGCTCACACTTGAATTGTTTCCAGCTCCACAAGACCTGCCAAAACTTGTGATGCACTTATAGATCCTTCTTAAAACCAAGATCACTTCCATTCTACAATGAGAGAACAAGATAGGCTTTCAATTGAAAACAATGCATAAGGAAGATAATCCTATAAGAGATGTGAACATTATGCTGGCAGGAGTGGGAGGCAAGAAGAGAATACAGTTAGGAAGACAGATTGAGTGATTTCAATATTCTACAAGGGTGATAATGAGGTCTTTTTAATAGGGTAATAGCAGCGAAAAATTGAAGAGGGAAGAGATTCAAGATATGTTATTGAAGTGAGACCTACAGGATTTGGTAATTGACTGTGTATGAGAATTGAGAAAGAAAAAAAACTGAAATAGAACCCTCAGGTTTTGCACATAGGGGGTAAGTGGTTCAAATTCATAGACCCTCATTTGTAACAGACCTCAGGTGTCATGCAGACCAACCTCCACCCAAAGCAACAATACTTTCTACAACTGTCTTATCATGCTCATCAACCCTTTACTCAGATACTTCTAGTGACAAGAATTCACTACTTTATAAGGTAGCCCATTAAGTGTTTATACTAAGACAAACTGAGGACTGGGAAAGACCTTAATTTAGAAACGCCAAGATCATCCACTGCATCCCAGGCCATCTTCACTTATCTTGACTTGTGTCTTGCCACTGAACTTAGATGACTCTGGAGGAGAGAGTGAGGCTCAGTTCTGCCTCACTTAAATCCAATTTCATGTGCAAGTCAAGACATCACCCTCATGATGTCATTGGTCCTCTTCAAGTACTAAGGAACAACAACAACAACAACACAACTCTAAAATGTTAGAAAGTTCTTCCTGAGCTGAAATGTCTCCTCTAATTCTATAATCTAAAATTTTACATAAAATAAATCCAATCTCTTTTGTGACAGATGAGCTTTTGCCTTATCTTTCTCAGAACCAGGTATCTACTTCACTTCCCAACTATCTTGACACCATCATATTGCCAACATTGTAATGATCATCCACATCTCCCTACCACCACATTCTTGTACCATGTTCTTACTTGCCCAGGGAAGCCTTTGCCTTGTCTTAACTGTACCAAGGCTTCCTCTCCCCTTCGCGGTCATCTACATGGACCTCTCTTTCTAGTTGCTCTTTATATAAAGCCATCCTCTTTTAGAATGTCAGCTTCTTGAAGTATTGCATTATTTGATCGTACTTGTAATCCCAACACTTACCACAGTGCTTGGCATAAGTGCTTATACAATGATATAATGCTTCTCTCTCTCTCTTTCTCTGTCTCTCTCTGTCTCTCTCTGTCTCTCTGTCTCTCTGTCTCTGTCTCTGTCTCTGTCTCTCTCTCTCATCAATCTTCCACAAAACAACCCTTCAAGTATTTAAAATGGTTTTCTCATTTTCAGACTAAATAACCCCAGTTTCCCCAACTCATTTTTAAAGGTTTCTAAGCCTTTAATAATCCAAGTACCTTGCTCTTGACCAGGAGTTCTTATACTGGGAGTCTGTATACTTGGTTTTTTAAATGATGTGATAGCTGTATTCCAACATGTTCCAATAATTCTTTTTTAATCCCATGTATTTTGATTTTATACATTTAAAAACATTATTCGGAGAAGGGATCCATTAGATTTTACCAGATTGCCAAGGGAGTCCAGGTTAAAAGCTCCTACTCTAGGCACATTTCAGCTTATCATTTTCCCTGTTAAAACTCAAGACAAAATATCAACAAAAAATAGACCATCTCAATGTGGGTTAAGAGAACTTTAGAAAAATTGCAAGTCAGTTACATAAGGAAAAGTGTGGGGTGTGTGTGTGTGTGTGTGTGTGTGTGTGTGTGTGTGTGTGAGAGAGAGAGAGAGAGAGAGAGAGAGAGAGAGAGAGAGAGAGAGAG
>NW_020954596.1:29088884-29168805 GCF_900497805.2 Vombatus ursinus | reverse complement strand
GAGAGAGAGAGAGAGAGAGAGAGAGAGAGAGAGAGAGAGAGAGAGAGAGAGAGAGAGAGAGAGAGAGAGAGAGAGAATCAACAGAGGGAAGGATAACGCCTTCAGGGAGCCCAGGAAGGTAGGGATTTTAGCTAAGACTTGAAGAAAGCCAGGAAGGAAATAAGGTGGAGATGGAGAAGGATTCCAGGCATAAAGGACAGACAATAAAAAAGCACTGAGTCAGGGGATGGAATTCCTTGTGCCAGGAGGAACAGCAAGGAGGTCAGTGTCATTGTATTGAAGGATATATGGGAATGAGTAAGGTATAAAAGGACTTGAAAAGTGGAGGAAGTCAGGTGATAAAGGGCTTTGAATGGCAAGGAGATTTTATATTTGATCTTGGAATGTACTGAATGGGAGTGAGGGAATGTGTCATGGTCAGACCTGCACTTCAGAAGAAACTAGAAAGAAAGCTGGGTCATATAGTGAAAAAGGGCATGTAGGTTCAGCCATTTCACCCTTACTGTGACTCAGTTTTACCATCTTTAAAAAACGGGGATCATTAGGCTAAATGATCAAAGGGTTCCTTTTCACTCTTAGTATTATAACACTGCAAATTAAAAGGTCCCTTGCAAAGGGCCTACATGTAAAAAAAAAATAACACAGCAAAAAAGGATATTTATGGCATATATTTTCATAGTAGCCAAAAATTAGAAACTAAGCCTTTAGAACTTTTGGTCAATGAAACAACAAATCATGAATCCAGAAGATTATGGCTGAAACACCTATCCATCTGCTGCCAAAGTGAAGATGAACTTAAAATGTAGAAAGTGACACATATTTTGTGGCATAGCCCATATGGGAATTTGATTGACTGAACTATGCATGCTTACAATTAGGGTATTGTTTTTGGATTTTTGTCTATTTTTTTCATTCATTGGGGGGGTATTAATGGAAGATACAGAATAAAAATGCAAATGAAATGAATTTTATTTACTTATTATTTAATTTCTTTTTAAAAAATAAAAGTTTTTTTAAAATAAGAGTTCTGAAATACTATTATTCATTTTAGGAAAGAAAGATAAAAGTTAACATCAGTGTCTAGAAGCCTCTAGTCATTGAATAATCAATAAAAGGATAAGGAAAATACAAGGCAGAATTAGCAGTGAATCCAATGAGTGCTGCAAAATTCTAAAAGATCACAGAGACTTTTATGCTTCTTTATGATTTATACAGGACTACAATTATGTAAAAATTTAACTAAATAAGCAATAAACCTTGATTAATCAGAATATTCATTCAAGAAGTAAGGGTGTCCTTGTTGGAAATCTTTCTTACATGAATTAATCCATTTCCCTGACTTAAAAAGAAAATTAAAACAGAAACAATTTTTTTTTTGTTTCTGATGATATGAAATCTTGAGGTGTGCTTGAGGGTGACCATTTTAAAATACAAGATATGATATTCCTTTACAGTAACTCCAACAATTATGCTTTAAGACCCTCCTCAAATATCAGTACCTTGGTTCTAGATTTTATTATGTTCTTCACAGGCTATAGTAATTGATTTTTAACTGGTCTTCATCACAGGTATCTCTCTTTTATAATCTGTACTATACATCACTACCAGATCAGTCTGTAAATAATTGCTCTGATCCTGTCACTTTACTGTGTAAAACTTTAAATGCTTCCTCATGCCTGCTAAATAAAGTTCAAACAACTAAACAATCCATAATCTGACTTCAAACTATTTTTAAAATTAAAATAAATAAGGGGCAGCTAGGTGGTGCAGTGGATAGAGCACCGGCCCTGGATTCAGGAGGACCTGAGTTCAAATCTGGTCTCAGACACATAACACTCACTAGCTGTGTGACCCTGGGCAAGTCACTTAACCCCATTGCCTAGCAAAAAAATAAAATAAAATAAATATTTATTAGATCCGTACCTTTCTAGTTTTAGCTGTCACAATTCTTCCAAATAAATCCCATGCCCTTGTACCTTCCTATGCGTTGCTAGGTAGTACTACGGATAGAGCACTGGGCTTGGAATCAGATTCATGAGTTCAAATTCTGCCTTAGACATTTACTAGCTGTGTGACCCTGCCAAGTCACTAACCCTGTTTGCCTCAGTTTCCTTATCTATACAATGAGCCGGAGAAGGAAATGGCAAACCACTCCAGTATCTTCTCTGTGAAAACCCCAAATGGGGTCACAAAGAGTCAGATATTACTGAAATGACTGAACAACAATATTTTCCAATTTTTGTGACTTTGGAATGGATACCCTCATCCTCCAACTCTCATTATAAAAATTTTACTCATCTTTTAAAGCGATTAAATGCCACAAACTTTATGATACCTCTCATGACCATATGGCACTTAATTTGTACCAATTACTTTGTACTTCTCACACCCTATCTTGCTTTTCATTTCTTTGAGTTCATACCATCTTTCCTTCTAAAATGTAAACTCCTTGAAGCAGCTAGATGGAGCAGTGGATAGAGCACTGTGCCTGGAGTCAGAAAGACATGCGTTTCAATAGGGCCACATATAATTACTAGCTAGGTGATCCTGAGCAAGTCACTTAACCTCTATTTTTCTCAACTGTAAAAAAGAATAATAACATTACCTACCTCGAGGGGTTGTTGAGGATAAAATAAGATAACATTTGTAAAGCATTTAGCACAATGCCTAGCACATATAGCATATACATAGTAGGCACTATTACATGTTTATTCTCTTCACCCTTAAATGCTTTATTTATTCACTTTTGTATTCCTTAGAATGTCTAAAATTTGCCAATTGCATGTAGCAAGTGTTCAACAAATATCTGTATATAGATTGAATGAGTAAATGCATTAATATGACTATGTAGAAAGTATAAAAGACTGGGTTAAAAGTACTGATCCTTGAATCTGCCTCAAGCTTTTTAAAAATTAATTCCGTGATCCTAGTTTATTTAATTGATGTCTCATAAAAGTATAATGTTGAGTGATTAAAAAAGAAAACACTTCAATTTGATAGCTTCTGTTAATCTAGATATTATTTTACTTAGTCTTCCCAATATGTCATTTAGGAAACTGAATCCTAAGAAGTATAAGTGACAAGGTCGCATACGACTTCAGAAATAGAAGTAAGTCCAAGGCACTCAGATTTTAGTGTGCTTTTCAATGTTCTTTTCCTGAAACCCAACCCTCATTCCTATCCAAATGTCAAACAAGTGTAAAACTTTCAGCTCTAGGGATGCAAAGGTTAAGAAGAGCTCTCTTGTAAATAGGTCAAGGCTCTCTGGTATCAATAGCTTCCAACCCATTTCTTAAGATCTCAAGGATTATATGTTTTAAAAGTCCTCCTCCCACTTCCATTAGGCAAGCCAGATCATCTCACGCCATCTAAGAGCATATTCCCCTTCTTTTACATCTCTCAAAAAATGGCATAACATCACAGACCCCAGGAGGTTTTAGTCTACTTATTCCCTATTAAATTGACAGTTGAAGAAGACTGGTAAAAATGATCAAAGTACTGACCACATATTAAGGTACAATTAGTTTTATTAGCCAGAAAAGGCCTGAAATCATTTGCTGAATCAAGAAACAATATAAAAATGCCAATTAGAGTAAGAAGATAAGTTTATCTGGGAATGCATTTAGTCTGAGATGATGTTGAAAGATCCAATGGGACTGATTTTGTACATGGCTGAAAGCTCAGGACTCAAATGTAGGGAATCTAAAGACAAAGGAAAATAGTCCTAACTAGGGGAATACAAGAATAAATGACAATTCCAAAAAAGTTATCTTTTTCATTTAAAATAAAAGTTGTTTAAACACTTTAAAATCTGTAATAGTAAACTCATATGTGGAATCATTAGACCCTTAACCTATATAGTCACCTATTTCACTAATTTTACATGAAATTATAATTATCTTATTATGAAACTTAGCAAATAACTTATTTTGTCATGACAATACATAATAGAGGTCACTAAAATTTAATCCAAACAGAAAAGGTACAAAAATTGGTTGCTGATAAATTCAGATGGGCATATTACATAGCTAAACCTAGAGTTGATAAGTCAGCAAACATTTATTAAGTATTTACTATATGCTAGGCACTATGCTAAGTGCTGGCAATACAAAGAAAAACAAATATACAGTCCCTGCCCTCAAGAATTTAACATTCTAGTGGAGGAAACAACACAAAAACTGTACATATCAATTAGGTACAGAGCAAAGGGAAGGCACTAGTAGTAGAATTGAGGGAAGATGGGATAGGAAAAGGCTCCTACAGAAGGTGGTATTTGAGTAGAGTCTAGAAAAAAGGCAGGCAAGATAAGAGGGGAAGGTGAGGAAGGAAAGCATTCCAAGCATGGGGGGACAGCCAGTTCAAAGGCTAGGAGATGGACTATAATGTGGTAGGCACAGCAAGCAGGCTGGTGGGATTGGATTGTAAGTATACACAAATACTGGGCATGGTGGCTCTCACTTGTAATCCCTGCCTCTTAGGAGCCTGAAGCTGATGGATTGTGTAGGCTTAGAATTCTGAATGAAAGTAGACTAAGTCTATTAAGTGAGAGTGCACGTGAAAGCTGGCACCAGTATGGTGAGCCCCCAAGAGAGGGGAATCCCCAGGCTGCCTAAAAAGGGGCAAACTGGTCCAAGTCAGAAAGGGAGCAGGTCAAAGCTCCCCTACTGATCACTAGTGGGATCCAGCCAGTGAGTGGCTGCTTGCACTTTCAGCTTGGATGAGATGCAGAGACTAAATCTCAAAAATAAATTCATTAGGTGATACTAAAAAAAATAAAATACATAGAGGGATGCAAAGTGTAAAAAGACTAGAAAGGAGGGGGAAAACCATGTTGTAAAGAACTTTAATTCTGAATAGAGGGACATACACACACACACACACACGTGTATATATATATAAAGACATACACACACATACACACACACAGAGAAAGAGAGAGAGAGAGAGAGAGTAGATATAATAGGGAACTACTTTATATAATGAGTGATGGGGGGGGAGATGACACAATCAGACGTGCTTTAGGAAATCACTTGATCAACTGCAGAACATTAAAGTGAAACACTTCTACACCAAATATCCTTCAAACATAGTGTCCAAGACCAGAAATCATGACACTTGTTTCAGGAGTATAAAAACCCTGAACATTCAGGGGCCCTAGTGGTAACAACCCTCTGAATGAGTGTTCAAATATCACCTCTAAGGAGATGATTCCTCGGTCTATATTATCCAGCTTTAATCTATCCCCTGAGTTCTAGCCAACCATTGTTAACTGCCTATTGGATATTTCAAAATAGAATTTCTATATTCACCTCAAACTCAACATGTTCAAAACAGAACACATTGCCTTTCCTCTACAATCCACCCCTCTTCCAAACTTCTCTGTTGTGGGTACCACTATGCTTTCAATCATCCAGATTAACAACCATAGTGTCATTCTTGACTCATTCTCATTAATCCAACATATAAATTCAGTTGTTAAATTGTATATTTTTTTCCTTCAAAATATCTTGTTTGTCAGGAAAATTATAAATGTTGGAGAAGATGTGGGAAAATTGGAACACTAATGCATTGTTGGTGGAATTGTGAAATGATCTAACCATTTTGGAGAGCAACTTGGAACTATGCCAAAAGGGCTATCAAAATGTGCGTACCCTTTGACCCAGCAATAGCACTTCTAGGGTTATATCCCAAAGAGATCATACAAATGGGAAAAGGACCCACAATATTCATAGCAGCTCTTTTTGTGGTGGCAAAGAATTGGAAATTGAGAGGACGCCCATTAATTGGGGAATGGCTGAGCAAGTTGTGCTACATGAATGTAATGGAATACTATTGTGCTATAAGAAATGATGAACAAGCTAACTTCAGAAAAACCTGGAAAGACTTGTATGGTCTGATGCTGAGTGAAGTGAGCAGAACCAAGAGAATGTTGTACACAATAACAGCCACATAGTGTGATGACTAATATTGATAAACTTAACCCTTCCTAGCAATACAAGAATCCAGGACATCTCCAAAGACCTCGTGATGGAAAATGCTATCCACATCCAAAGAAAGAACTATGGAATTTGAATGCAGATCAAAGCATACTATTTGCTTTTTTTTTTCTCTTCTTTTGAGTTTTGTTTCCTCTTTCTGGTGGTTCCCCCTATTGGTTCTAATTTTTACTTACAACATCACTAATCTGAAAATATATTTAATAAGAATGTATATATATGACCCATATTAGACTGTGCACCATCTTGGGGAGGGTAGTGGGGAGGAAGGGGGAAAATTTTTAAACTCAAAAGCATAGGGAAGTGATTGTTGATAAATCAAAATAAATTAATTAAAAAATAAAAAATAAGAAAAAAATGTCTTGTTTGTGTCCCCTTCTCTATACTCGAAGAGCTACTCATTCAAGTCCTTATCACCTTTTACTTTGATTGGTCAACAGCTTTCTAACTGATCTCCCTACCTGAAGTTTCTACTCACTCCAATCTATCCTCTATATATTTCCCAAAGGGTTTCATTCTTACTCAATAAACTCCACTAGTTCCCTATTACTATTTTGACAAAATAGAAAACTCTCTTATTTGGTAATTCATGTTATTCACAATCTGGTCCCTTGCTATCTTTCCAGTCTCCTTACACATTAATCCCCTCCATGTACTCTATGTTCCAGCCATACTGGGATGTTAAATGTTATTTGCACCCAAAGCTCCATCTCCCATCTGCAGGTCTTTGCACTGGCTATTCCCACATTTGGAATACTCTACCTTCTTTCCTCTGCCTCTTACAATCTGGCTTCCTTCAAAACTCAGCTCAAATATCACCTTTTACAGGAGGCCTACCCTAGTTCTCTGACCTTTGAGGGCTTTTCCTGCTAAAGTTACTTTATATCTTTATGATGCATACATTTTGTATATAGATATTTATATGAATGTTTTCTTTTTAGAAAAGGGTTTGTTAAGGGCAGGGGTAGTTTTTTTTTTCTTTGTATCCCCAATACTTAGAACAGTGCCTGGCACAAAGTAAGCTTGTAAAAAAAAATCCTTAATGATTGCCTAATTAAGTATCAGCAGTGCATTCACTGATCCTGGTCATGTCTTTCAATTCCTACTCCTGTCTTTGTTTTGGGTGTACTGGCTTCCAGGAAGTGAACACAGTCAGAAATATATACACTGTACTCCAGAGGACAAAGGTACAGCTCACACAACTTAATCCCAAATGCAATAAACAACCACACAAGACACTTCTGGGGAAGGGGAAATTTATTATATATAAAAGACTGACTTAGACATTCATTCTGACTAATGTAATTTCTTAGGGAATGTAACCTAGGAAGAACTGGTTTTTGTTTGTTTGCTTGTTTTTGTTTTACCAGAAATGAAGATTGCGATGATGATGTTGGGTGATTGATGATAATGGTGACTCATAATTACAAAAAATGATTTACAAAGCAGCATCAGTAACTTTATATCATATATACCTTATTTTACCATACAATCTTTAAAAGAATGACTTATGCAGTCAATGAGGATATCCTGCTATGTATCAAGCATGAATAATAAGAGAAACAGCTCAAGTGGTAAACTGCTACCTCTTGAGATGTTACAATTAACTCATATTTGAAAGATTTTTTTTAAGTTCATTAATTGACTATCATACCGGATTATGGATCCTTGTGCTTTGTTGTCAAGTTAAAAACTAGTATTTTCATTGACCTAGCCACTTTATCTAGGAAATCTTAATTCCAACAATAGATGAGTATAATATCCTTGGTAAATAAGCATGCACAGTTAAAACAGCATACTCTGCCTGCAATCATTGCCATCAATTTGCAAGCTATAGTTAGGTTTTTGTAACAGAGTTTTCTCTGTGTGAAGTTAAATGGTTTGACTCTGGATTGAGCATCATTAGTGTTATATTCCAACCAAGTGAGCCAAACATTTAGCACGATACACAGAATAACAGAAATACTTTTGAAAGTAGGACTTAGTGTTTTCCATTCATTTGCTTTACCACCAACATTCCCTGTAACAATGAAAATCTTCATAAAGTAAAAATTCCTAAAATTATATAGAAGTCCAGTGACTTGAAGAACCAATATTAATAATGAAAAACTTTCTTAATAACATTTGATGACTCTTAGGAACCAAGGCCTTTTCCTTTATTTATTTTGCTATCTTTGATATTGAGAGAAGAAAAACAAAAGCTATAACTTTAATGCACATGTACAAAACTCCAAAACACAGTACAATTCATCATTTTAGAAATGATAATATCAAGGTACAAAAGTGTTAAACATTGCTTAAAAACCTAAGGATACAATTATCAATAAATGATCACTTACCCAAAAAGTGTTTTGTATTGTCACCTAGTTAACGTGCACGAAACATTTTTCGTAGCTTTAAATGTGAAATATATTTAATTATAGAATATCATTAGTCATCCAAACCACACCTTTACAGAAATTCTTTCTATCCATAACAAGTGGTCATTTAATAATTGCTTGAAAAACTCATGTAAAGGGGAAATCATAAACTCTTAATGCAGTCCATCCCACTCTGGGAATTCTCTGTTTGAATATTTTTCAATAAATGAAGCTTAAATGTGTCTTTCTATAATTTCCACTCACTGATTCTAGTATTCCCTTCTGGTTGAATACAAATAGCATAAATTGAGTCTCTCTTCCATATAATAACTGCTCAAATACTTAAAGCCGGCTATCAACCTATCTCAAGCATTCCATCCCCCATCAATGTTAGTGATTTGGTTAATCCATTTGCCAAGACTGCTTCTTGAGAATGAATTTCAATTTTTAAAGAAGAAACATTTTTATATAAATGTGATGGAAAACACTGAGGCTTTAAAGATTTAAGAGCTGCTCTAGAATTTCTTTTTCTGTGGAACTTTAAAAACAGGAAAGATGCTTAATATCAATGTGAGAAAATAAATTTTTGCAACTACCTTCCTGAAATATATGGACTAAACAGGCTTATTGACTACTGTGCTATTTTAACAAAGACATGACCAAGGAAAAACAAATGTCAGGACAGAAAGACTGATAGAGACAGCTTTAAAATATTCTCTATAGTATAGCAATCAAGTAAAAAGATTCTGCTGATTCTTTATTGGTTCTGCATTTTAGATCTGGTTATATTATGTGTGAAAGCAGGCTTCAGAGTCATTATTGACTTACTCTAAAAGTCAAATCTATAAGATCTATGATCACCTAAGCTTAAAGGAAGATAGTTCTTGGAGCAAAAGTCTTCTCTCTCTCTCTATGTATATGTATATAAACATACATACAACCAAATAGATATACATATATACTTAGATATATATGCATATGTTAATATACAAACACATACAAATTGAAGCCAAATTTATGGGTAAATAATTTATTGTATATGATATTAAATATTTATTAAATAATTACATGTTGTATTAAATATTTATATATTTTATTTTATTATATGTGTTTATTATATTTATAAATGGCTAAATATATGTATATGTACTTATATACACATGTGTATATATTTATACTCACGTATTACAAATATATATTTATGTGTATGTATGTGTGTGCACATATGGACATATACATATATTTGTAATATATTTGGGTCACAGTCTACTTGATGTTGGTAAATGTTAAGTCAACGATTCTCAATTTTCTTTTCCTCTGAATATGTCCCTTGTATTACACCTCTTCTGAAAGTGTAGGGCTGGGACTAAAGAGAAAAGAGTAAGAAAATAGAGGTTTTTAAGTCTCTTGTAAAATATTTGGGTGTACCACTTGCAAAAGATGGCAATCTAATGCCATTTTTTTGGCTTTAAAAGAAAGCAGACCTCAAAATCAAGTTGTCAAAGACAGATTCACTAGAAAATATACATACTAGAAAATATAGCAGTAATACTTATTTGAAATCGCATAGACTACAAGAACCACAAACAAGCAAAATTAAAGTTTGTTCTCTTTTCCTTTTTTTTTAAAGTATCACTCATACCTAATACAAATATTTCAGTACCTCAGGGCTCTATGATTTAGTCTGTATGGAATGATCACAACAACTTCATCTTATGTATTTTCACAGAATAGAAAAAAAAATCATCATAAGTTGACTGGCCATCTGGTGATGTGCCTCTCCAAACTCAGGTAGGTGAAACTTCAGACAACAAACATCCATGGCCTATTGGGAGAACAATGCTTGAAGCATTGGTAGCTGTGCAGGATCTCCTAGAGCCTCTACTTTCCTGGTATAATCTTCCAAGACCCTGGTTCATCTCTAGACCATGATGAGGCATTAAACTAGGAGACAG
This sequence comes from Vombatus ursinus, assembly GCF_900497805.2. Taxonomy (NCBI): domain Eukaryota; kingdom Metazoa; phylum Chordata; class Mammalia; order Diprotodontia; family Vombatidae; genus Vombatus; species Vombatus ursinus. The sequence continues at coordinate 29,158,494 of NW_020954596.1, read as the reverse complement.
AACACAATGTTTAAAAAAAAACAAACAACTAATAGTATACATTAAGCAAGATATATTTTGTTACCATAAGATAAAAGGGAAGAAGGTAGGAAAAAGATCTGTACTTTTAAAAATTCCAATATCATAAAATCATTTAGATGAGGTTTATTCAAAATACAATTCCAAAACATGGAAAACTGGAAAGCAATTTGCCAGAAAATTGGTTTAGCCACAAGAACTGGGACTAGTGCTATGATTTCACTGGTATATGAAATTCCCTGATGAAGAAATGCAGATTCATATCTTCTTTTCAATTTATAGACCTGTAGAACTAAGAGGATAAGGGACTTGCTAAGGGTCACAGAGCCAGTATGAGTCAAAAGCAGGACTTGAGCCCAGATTTTGATTTGAGGGCAAATCCTTTCCCATTTTTTTACATTGCCTCTCTCTTACACCATACACCACAACAAGTTTATAAGCAAAAGGAAGGAGGGAAGGAAGGAAGGAAGGAAGGAAGGAAGGAAGGAAGGAAGGAAGGAAAGATAAAAAAAGTATCACAAATTTATGGTTAGGTAGAATTTGAATGAACAAACAAGTGATAGAGATTACAAAAGACAAATGAAACAATGTTGATTTTTAGGAAATTAAAATATTTTGGCGGGGAAAAAACCCAATGCAATTATAAAACATAAAACAAATTGTCAAATAGAAAAATATATTATATCAAATATAATATGATATCCAACTTAAAGAAGTTCTTGACAGAAAATGCATAAGCCTAAGAGTCTTTCTCCAAAAAAAATAAGCCAGTGTCTGGGCTGTGGAAAGATAAGCACACTAATGCACTGTTGATATAAATGTAATATTATGCTACCATAAGAAACAAAAGATTTTAAAGAAACATGGGAAGACTTCTATGAACTAATTTTGAGCAAAGACATAGAAGCAGAACAAAATATACAAACAGGAAAATGCAAATTAAAACATCACCAAAAGGCAGATGAGCTCAGAATAAAGTCATTGATTAAGTTGGATTCAGGGGACAAATGATTAAACATGCTATCTACCCTCTACCAAGGACCTTTGTGAGGAATTTTGCATATGTTGACAAATGCTAATCAAATCAGTCAATGTGGATTTATTAAACAACTACTGCATATTAGACACTGAATATGTAACAACAACAACAAAGGGAATAGTTCCTGCCCTTTCTTTGCTCAACTTTTTCTCTGTCACATGGTAAGGCTGGAGAGGATGGGATATATTATGAGATGCCTGTTGTATAATAATGAAACATAACAATAAAACTTAAAATAAACACTTGCCATAATCATTTGAAATGGTTAAACACATTAACAAAGAAGCATAAAGAATGAGCTTTTTTTAAAAGGGCTACTCACTTTTAAATTAATACATAATGAGTCCTTTATGGATTGTAGTTAAAGCATAAAGCATCTACTAATTCCAAGGTCACATTGAGATTCCATTCACATTATTAAAATTCAAATACATTTCTTCCTTTTCTTCTAATATCATGGCTTCAATTCCCACATGGGATCTAGACCTTAAACTAAATCCTACATCACTACAAGTATAAACATCCCAAACAGACTATGCTTTTCATATATGTTCCAAAGCCCAAAGTTCTGTGAGGATGAGATTCTACTAATCTGTTTGGTTCCTTAAGCTGCAATTTCCCCTAAAATGTAAAAAAAAAACAAAAAAAAAAAACAAAAGCAAAAAAAAAACAGCAATAGAACTCTTTGCTTTAGAAACAAGAAACAGAAAAATGAAAGTGACTGAATTATTTTTTTAAAGTTCCCAACTAGGGGATTACAATAGGATTTTTAGTAATTTACAGAGTATGAGCCTCTGTCTCACTTTTTAATCCAGTATTCACCTCACTGTTGGCCAGGAGTGACTGAGACTTGATGATTCAGACAAGAAGAAATACCATACTATTAATTTGGAAGGAACAAATTCCATCTGGATCTGACTCCTAACCCCCTCCCCCACCAGTGGTTGAGAAGCTTAAGCCCTAAAGCATGATGAATGATATGCCTTGTAATTTTTTAACCTAGCTATTGTAGTTACAAGTGCTATTCTTGTTCATATAACTACTCTATGTCTGAATCTCAGTTGACTCTTTGTTTCAATAGTTTCCTGTATCAACTAAATTCCAAGGGATTACATGGTGGGTGAGGAATGGGGAGAAAAAAGTCTCTCTTTTGTATGAACTGTAACTTTGCTGTCTTCCAATTCCATCAGATTTCTGTCTGATAAAAGAAGACTCCAGGGTGGTCACTAGGAGGACCTGATTAACAACTCTTTCTTTTGTACACTTTATTAGGTGTGGGATTCATTCATTTACCACTCACTAAAGGACCAAAAAACAAAACAAAATTTAAAAAAAAGCTTTTCAATTCTCATTCTTGATTTTAATTTCTTTCAGGCTATTTAGATGACACTTCAGAAGTCCCACTGTGAATCAATAACATTTATTGTGTGCTCACTAAGTATAAGGTATTAAGCTTTAGGATGTTACAAAGCAACACCCAGGGCAGCTAGGTGGAGCAATGGATAGAGCACCGGCCCTGGATTCAGGAGGACCTGAGTTCAAATCCAGCCTCAGACACATAACACTTACTAGCTGTGTGACCCTGGGCAAGTCACTTAACCCCATTGCCCAGCCAAAAAAACAAAACAAAAAAAAGCACCGCCCCCCTCACACATACCATGAATTCCTCAGCTCTCTCACCTTCAATGACCTTCTCCTCATTTCATCCACATCAGCATGTTCATAACATGTGCTTCATCATCTCAATGAAAAGAGCTACCTCCAAGATGTGGATCATGGCTATCCTATTTTTTTGGTCACAATTTACCATTCTTTTATATTTCTTCTTCCCTCACTCACAATAAACTTGCTTTTCACATTCAACAAGACTTCAAGTGTCCTGGCCCGTTCCTATTCTTCTAATCCTTCTTCAGTCTGTTTCTACCTACAACTTAAAAACTGACTAGCCATCCTCCTAGAAACCTAGCAATCCCTAACTCTCCAAAAAAACAAACAAATAGTAACAACATCAGGGCTGCTGAGCCCTGTTGGAGGAAATCACAAAATTGAACTGATTTTATTCACTTTAGACTTAATAGCTCATACCTGATGTTTGGCAATCCTCTACTCTACTCTAACCCCCAACTTAAATGAACTGTCATCATAGACACTGTTATAAACTTTTTTTTCCCTTTCCCCTAAAGGATCTCAATACATTCCCATACCACATACATACAAATAATAGCATAGCCTCCTACCTCCAGACATCCATTCAAAACTTGAAGACCATAGCAATCTGTATTTTCTCTCCCATGAAGAGAATCTGGAGGCATACCTTAGGGATGCATTCCAATTGACCTTTTCTCTTTCTCTCAAGGCAAAGGGCAATGAGAATGCTCCCTTAGAGTGTCCAAATGCACCAGGCCCACACTTTAGGCCTAATCTTCCTGAAGAGCTTCAGACAACCTAAAAGGAGATCTTTCAATTTCCCTCAATTTATCTTCAAAATTTCACAGCATAATCATCTACTCTCTTTCCCAAATCACATAATCTCAACATCTCAGAAGCCTGAATCTAGTTCATTTCATACCTAGAAACAAGAATTTTCTTTACAACAAATCCATGTTTTCTTCCAGTCTTTGCTGAAGACCTCCAGTAAGGAGAAACCCAAGGGAACCTATATACTTTTGAATACTTCTAATTGTTTTTAGCAAGTTTTCCTCATATCAAGATTAAATTTTCCTATTTACAACTTTGGCCCATTATTCTTATTTTTGGCCTCTGGGACTGAGCAGAATCTGATCCCTCTATAATAAGATATCCTTTCAAATGTTCCAGGAAAGATCACACCCAAACCCTATCTTCTCTTCTCATCACTTCTTTCAACTGATCCTCATATACCAAAATCTAGAGGCTTTTTGGCATTTTGTTTGTCTCCAACCCTAAGCTTTCCAGCTTTTTAATTTCCTTCTGAAAATTTGGCACTTAGAATTGAATATAATATTCCAGATTTGGTCAGAGCAGGGAACAGATTACAAATAAACCCCTTCATAGTCCTGGACACTCTTTTGCCCTCCTATCTCATAATTAGAGGTATCTCTTCTCCTTGTTTAAATTAAGCTCTAGGTCTATCCTTGATCCCATCTCCTCCTGAGCCCCATGAAATCATGCTCCAGGGGTCATCCCTACTCTCTCACAAACCTTCAGACATTCTTTCTCCTTTGGCTCCTATCTTCCATATACTATAAACTTCAAATAAATTGGACTAATATCTGTTTTTTGCCCATATGCCTTGGATCACATTATTTTCTGTGACTTTTTATTCCACCCCCTCACCATACACCCTTTTTTCATGGCATGAACAAATTTTTACTTGTCCTTTGAAACTTAACTAAAATTCTACAATTCCAAGAAAATCTTCCCTGACCTCCTAAGATCATGAAGATCAGGTTGATGATAACTTTTCCCCATTAAGCACTCACATAGTGCTTGGCTTAAACTTCTGATTCCATTATACATTATATAATATATACCATAATTATGAATGTATGTATTATATCTCGTTACTGGACTATGTGCTAAATGAGGTCAAGGGCTATAATTTATCTTAAGTGTCTAAGCTGTCAGAATTTGGAACAATTTTATAAATATAAAAGGTATCTAATAAAAATTTACTGAATTGAATTGAAATTACTATTTGTGTCCTCAAGCAGTTTATCATTTAACCAGAGGTGGTAGGGCCAACAAAGACATAATTCAATTCAACAAGCATTTGTTAACATCTGTGGCCAAAGCATTATGTTTGAAGCAGGAGACTGAAGGACAAAAATGCAAACAAATCTACTCTGAAAGAGATTATGTTCTACAATGGAATTAGATGGTGAGCTTCTTGAAGGTAGGCACTGTTTTGCCTTTCTTTATGTGCCCAGAGCTTAGCACAATGCCTGACACTAATAGACCCCTTAATAAATTCTTGTTAATTTAATGACTTCATTACAAACTTTACAGAGATAAATACAAATAAGAAGAAAAAATATATTTTGTACTTTCCCCAGTAGCTCTTTGCTTAGTACTCTGGGCATTTAAAATCTGGTCAGAGAAAATTTGATTCATTTTGTCTTCCTCAGTGCCACTGTGACAGTTCTAATATCTTTTCTTACTTATTTACTTCTAACAGTACAGTGAAAATATCAATGTATTTGAAGTAAAATTTCAATTATTTGAAGTTATCCTGAATATTTAACTATGTGTGTCACTGGGCAAACCACTGAACCTCTCTCAGCCTCCCTTAGTTTCCTTATCTATAAAATGTGGTGGTTGCATGTAATGGGCTCTAAGGGCCCTCCTAGCTCTAAATCTATGATCTTATGATATATTAAAAAATGTAGTTGCCAGATCTCTCGACTATTTGTTAATACCTTAGTATTTTATAGAGCTAGAATTATATCTGCCGAAAAAATTGGTAAGTGGGAAGACAATTGGTCTGAGCACGAGGAAATCTGGGCTCTACTCCCTGTTCTGAGGTCTAACTTGCTTCATGATATTGAAAGAGTCATAGATCCATAATTTCTTTCTTTCTCATCTGCAAAAATAGAAGATTAAACTGTATGCTCTCTAAAGTCCCTTCCAACTCCAAACTTTTGCTGTTCTAGGCTTTGACTTCCTTGGAGTAGTATTTTTAAAATCTACATTCTTTCCTAGGGTCTATTTTTCATCCTATGATGAAAACTTTGCAAAGAAAATGAACTAATTCAGAAAGAACCTTTACTTTCCCCCCCTAAGCATTCATTATTTTAAAACAATTCAAAATTTCTCATTTGATTTTTTAAAGAGAAATAATTACTTGCATCCTTTGAATATGCGGACAATAATCAATTCATCCATTTTCTATTAACTAGTTTCCAAATGCGACTGATTATTAGGAGTAAAAGAAAAAGAACAACCCCAAAGCCTTCCAACCCAGTAAGCTGTGTGAAAATAATAGATTATTAGTCTCAAGCCATGGCAGAAAGCAAGTAATGTGTGCAAGCAGGTTCTTCAACAAACAGAAGTAGGAAAATTATTTATGTATATACCTATATCTATGTAGCTATATATGTACATAAACACATACAAAACAAAATTATTATTTTACCTTTTTAGCCTAAAATTTTTTTTTGCTTTCCATAAACACATATAAATATGTGTGCATAAGCATCTGGTTTTCAAAGTAATTTTGATATTGAGTTGCTGGTATGTGCTTGTGCAGGACCCCCAAATTGAATATTACTATGTGTTATAATACCTGTTAATTGATACTTCCCCCCAAACTTCTTTTAAATAATAATTTAAGCATTACTGCTAAACTATTCAAATTATGCAGCAGGTAAATCAAAGCCATCAAAAAGTAAAGAGTATATGTTATTCTTCTGGTTCTCCAAAATTTAAAATTTTTAAAAATTTTTCTCTAATAAGTCAGAGAACTCATCCAAATGAGTTCCCCATTAACCTGTGTAATTCCTAAGTTTATTTTGAATTATTATACTTCTCATCCAATTCTAATTTGTTACTGCTATGAAAAATATTCTTCTAGTCATAGAAAAAGATGAATTATTTCAACTAAGCTGATGATTTATCAAATACTAGGGCATGTTATTCAAGCTCAAAATAAAATTTAGAGGAAAGTATTTCTTTCTCTGTATTTGAACACTGCATCAAAAGGTACAAGTTTCCCTTTACATCAAGATATAATAAGAAACAAACATCAAAGAAATAACCCATTTATTATTTTTTTAAATAGTGAAAATGGTTGGTTGCACCTTGTGGTGTAAGTCTGCATTCCACAGCAGAACACGACCAATAAGAAAGACTCACAGCCATCACCAAAATTTTATGGGAGGAATTTCAAATTTAATATTAATGATAGAGAGAGGCAGCATGGAATCATTGCTCATCATCACCCTGTGAGCTACTAGAGTTTTCAACAAAATGCTTGCAGTGAAGCTACAGAACGTGAGTTTATTACCTCAACTCTTTTATCCAATAATAAAAGGCAATCACTTTATCCACTTGTAAAATCATTTGTTGACTACTAACTTCCCCCAAAAATGTTTCGTCCAAACTGAGTTGAATACAAGTTGAGAAAGGGGAGAAGTGAGGGTGGTAAATAAATAAATTATACCTTAAAGGGTGGTAAAGTACTTTGCATAAATAATCACATTGGATCTAATATAATAACCCTATGAGGTAGGAGTTCTTATTATCTCTATTTTACAGGTGAGGGAACAGGCTCAGAAAGGTTCAATGACTTGCCCACGGTCACAGAGCTAGTAAAAAATGCTAGATAGCATTTGAACCCAGGTCTTACTCCAAGTCTAGCGTTTTATGTTCAAATGCTTTATGTTCAAAAAGTACTTTCCTTGAATCATGCACCCATGAGAAAAACAAATTCTCAGTGCCCCAAGCAAATGTCGAAGACTATAATTTAGAGATGAATTCCAATACATTCCAGTGGAGGGAGTTTCTACACAATGAGTGGTCCTTCTACCAGTAAAATCATGTCTTGATCCCTCCAAAAATCATAAAATTAAAAAAAAATAGAGATAATCTAGTTGAACTTCCTTAAATTTCAGGTGAAGTAAGTGAGACCAACAGAAGTAATGATGTCCACTCACAGTCACAGAAGTTGTTAATCACAAAAGTTGAGTTAGAATTTATTTCTTTTTGAATCCTGGGTCAGGGTTTTTCCAACCATATCCAATAATGTCAAAATTCAAATGGATTCTGAATTTTCATTTTCATATCTCAATTTAATTTTAGTCAGCTAAATAGTATTTCTTGAAAGTCTATCATATAAAAAGCACTGGTTTAGGAACTTAAAGTTTAAAAAAAATATTAACAAGAATATATGATCTCTGCTTCCAGTGAGTTTACAGTATAGTTGAAAACACTACTGAAGACAATCACATGCAAGCCAGTATATAATTTTTAATTAAAATTATTTTTATATTATCAAGCATTTATTTTTTCTTCATCCTACTTCCTCACAACTGAGAAGAAAAACAAAATCCTAATCAAACAAGCATATATAATCAAAACAAATTTCCATATTGGCCATGTCCAAAAATACGTAAAGACAACAGATTATGTATGTTGAACAGATTATGTGTATTGGACAGTAGTGTAAAGAGGGCAAGATAGGTCAATTTCTGGAGGTTCCTGAAAGTCAGAAAAAAGAGTTTGGGAGATAAGCAATTGAGAGGCCAATAGCAACCCAGGCTTTCAATGACCAGGACTTTATGAATTACATTTTGAAATTACAACAAATGGCACACAATCACTCTAGTAGTCTAACTATAAAGCAAAATATTTATAACATAGTCCTTTTGTTTCTGAATAGTTTTATTCTTCTGAGACTTCTTCAGTGAGTTAATTCAAACCAAATTCTACAAATTTTATTTTGTGGATCTAAGCTGTTATTGATAATCACTGTATGTGAAAACTAAATTCCCCTTATGATATAATTATCTAACATTTGTCCATATTAAATGAAACATCTTATTATCTTTCTCAATCATCACCAGACGAATAAATGGAGAAATAAAGGAGCTAAAATTAAATCAAAAATTTTATTCATCAATCTTTCTTTTTAAATATGTAGTGAGAAAGTGTTATAACTATAAGTTAAAATGAGGATTTTACTTTATCTATGGATTCTAATTATATTTTGCATTCCTGTTCCTTTTCACAGTGACTAATAACAGAGTTGGCTACAGAGAGGGAAAATGTCATGTGGATTTAAATCGACAAAATATAAAATGGAAAAAGATTTTTTTTAAGGTAAGTAAAAGTAAATAAAATAATTTAGGAAAGCCACAATACAATGACTTATTTATCTCTGGGAAAATGCACAGAGATTTCCATCCAACAGGTGCATTTGTAAATGTTTTAGGATTTTTTTCATTTTTTCCAATATATTAAAAAGGAAATGGCATGCAGATAAAATGTGGATTAAATGGATCCTTCATTCTAATTCTAATTTATCTTTTAATAAAGTACTTTAAAGAGCAGAACAGCTGCTTTCCTTGGTAACATCCTATAAAGTATTAGTCCTTTGTTACAAGAATATGCTTTTTTTTTATGAATTGCTGCATATATGGGCAAGAGCAGGTGAAGAAATTTGGTGGAATCTAGTCTCTGCAACAAACAAAATGGCTATTGACATACTCTTCATTTTAATTTTTAAAAATAATTTCATTATTTTCTACTTAGTCTTTGGTAGGTTTTATGAAGTCCTATATAATAGTGATTCTCCATGAAGAAAAATTAATGCTTCCCAGAACATTCCCTGCAAGTGATTACATCCTTAAAAACAGATGTTTTAAATGATGTGATATTTTATTTCTAAAAATTATACAATTAGTGCTTTGCTGCAAAAGTTTCATAAGATAATCAACTAATTACAGATGTAACACATCTTCTACATGAATTTCATTTCCTAAAATAGTAATTAAACTGCTTATTAACAATCCCCTCTACACAGAAGTGAGGTCTCCAATTAAGAAGTCTGTGTTAGTCTAATCTAAAAATGTAATATAAATTAACATTTTAGATAAAAGGTCAACAGGGTTAAATTGTTTGTCTTCCTAAAAAAAAGTTTATAAATGTCTTTTGTATCTATGCTTTTAAAAAGAAATTGCAATGAAACTTGAATATTAAAACCTCCCAGGAAACCAACAATAAAAGCCACTAAGAATTTCACAAGTTTTTTTTTTTCCTTAGGTGTTAATTAAATGATCATTTAACACTGCAATGTAAACACTGCATTTTCATCTACTGACAGCATAGCCTATTATAAATCCAGGGCAATAAAAGTCTTGGTGTTAATACTCTGAACCAAGTTCCCACAACACTCTAAGATGCCTTGTCGTGTCTAAGGTTAAGCATCTAGACACAAAACAAAGATTGCGCCTGCTCGACTTCCAGTTCAATTTTCCCATCGCCCAGTGACCTAGGTAACACTTGGAGCAATAAAGAATAAATTTAATTTCTCCAGCATTTTGTGAGGATTAGGAACAATTGTTGGCCTGCAATGACTTTTTATCCTTGGATTCTTTTTCCTCCAGAGCATTCCTTCAGTTCCAAAAGAGAATTCTGATGGTTTAAGACGTAGAACAAACAGAACTTTAAATTAGTCTTTTTTCAATCAATTGGAACTGTTGGAGGGGAAGCAATCAACCTTCCTCTGGGCTTTTCTCAGCTATTCAGTTACTTCAGGCTTTAATCTTTCACCAGTGGAAGAAACCTATCATGATAGGGCAATGCTATCTCTCCCCATTCTCTTTCCAGACTTATTTATTTCTCTTTTCTTTAAGTTTTTTTTTAAACACTTAAATCAAGATGCCATACTTAGGCTTACACATTCACTTGGGGGAAGATTCAACAGCCACAGATGTTCTCTTAATAACCCTGCACCCCATGTTTTTACACCACAGCCCACTGACATAAACTCTGAAATGCCTTTTTACTTTTCATTACTTCCTTTTCTAGCATTGTTTCCTTTTAAAGTGCTGCCCAAAAGGTTTCTCACATCCCAATTTACCCGAGCTTTCAAGGTTAACTCTTCCAAGAAGAACTCAGTGAAGGAACCACCTTGACAATTAACTTGGTTATCAAAATGAATAAAAAGGAACTAAGCAGAACACTCATACCTTTCAATCGAGTCGAGTTAAAAAAAAAACACAAGAAGTATTTGTGTTGGGAGCCTAACACTTGTTATTAGAAGTAATTTTCCCTCAGTCTAATTTCTCTACCAAAATTAGTTGAGTAAAAAGAAAATGCTACAAATTCTTTAAAAGTACCATTAGGTGAGATTGGATATGTTGAAGGAATAGTCCTGTTCATTCACTGCCATATTTAATTAGTTTATCAAATTATCAAATTAATATATAAAATTAATATAGTTTATCAAACTATAACCCTCACTACATATTTTAAGTTATCGCCAGATTTTCCTATTTGTCATTCCCTTGAATGGTGCCACTTTTTTTCATCTATTTTTTCTAAGGCTCATTACTGCGCCTAGGATGCATCCTTCTCCCCTGCTGAACACCTAGCTATTATTGAAAGGACCAACTCAAATACCACCTCCTCCAGGAAGTTCTTCCCTGACCCTTCCTAGCAAGTAAAGAATGACCTTTCCCTACCAAGATCTCATACAACATTTTTAATCACTCCTCTCCTATGCCCTTACCAGGTTTCATTTTGTATTGTTAGTATTGTTAGTGTCATATTCCCTATTAATTAAATTCCAGAAAGACAAGAATCATTTCTTACCCAGATTTACCTGTCTTACCAAGCACTCAGAACACAAAGTATACAACGGTGTGTAAATAATCTGCATATTCAAGCATGTTAACCGATTTATGTTGATTCCCCCAGATAGATTAAATGAACTTATCCTATTTTAACAGAGCACCAATTAAAAGAGGCAAAATGGTACTTACTACATAAAATGAATTTGCAAATAAGTAAATAACATTAACAATTTAGAAATGGTTTAATCTAATGACTGCATTCACAACATAACAATTTTAGGGGAGAGAGAAAGCAACCGAATTACTGAGAAATTCTTCCCATGCAGCAAGCACACATACATTTTAATGCTCAGACTTTAATTTACCACATTGTTTCTTCTAAAGTAATTCTTAGGAAAAATGCTCAGAATATGTTCTCTCTTCCATACACACATTGCTAGGTCATTTTTTAAAAAAAGTAAAAAGTGTACTACTAATCATCTAAACTTTATAACCCAGATCAGTTTGTAACTTAAGCATGAGAAGTTACTTTTCTCCCCTTAAATTCCTATGAGTAGAAAAATATTTTACAATATGCAGAGAGGAAAGAATAAGGAAAGTAAGTTGGTCTGGAATTACAATGCCTTCTAGGCATTAGTTCATGATAAATTTGGTATTAGCAAGTTAAAAAGAGGAGCTCTGAAATGAATTAAGACATCTAACTATTCCAAGCTACCAAGCCCCGTCACACCCCCTTCAGCCTACACCGATGCTCACCGAAGCTGCTGATTACTGGGCAGACAAAATTGCATGATGGCAGAAGTTTAAAATCTGACACAATTAACAAAAGGTCCCAGGAAGAGCAGTGAGGCAGATGACAAGGAAAGAAAAGTATAATAAACAAGTTAACTTAGATTATTGTTGGAGTTCCTGTTACTTCCCAACTTTTTTATTACGAAGAGATTAAAACAAAACAAAATCAAAAACCAAAAACAAACAAACAAAAAAAAAAAACAGGTTGCTTAGCACTCTAACTCTCTCCTATCAGTATTTTCTCCCACCCTGCCCCCCAACTCCAAGAATGTTTCCTGGTTTAAAAATAAGTATAATTCTGAGTTTTCATTTAAAAAAAAATTGTGCTAAGATTTTACTAATAAAAGTTGCATAGGGATACCTTTTACCTTTAAGATACTGGGTTTATTTCAGACTGTCACTGTGCCTGAGACTTGATTTTCAATGTAAAGACAAATTTGCAAAACGACACTATGAAGATGTTTGTTAAACTAAACAAATCTTGAATTACTTTGTTCCCACCCCAATTCATTTTGTGCCAGAATTTTTTAAAGTAATGACTCAGCTTGTTAAAGGCAAATGAGCCTGACTCCGCTTATTTTTACCCTTTTCTAATAAAGGGAAAATGGGGGAGAGAGAGGAATGTGAATGTACATTGTAGGGGGCAGGTCATAAACTATGTAGTTTGTGGGGGAAAGGATTATAAAAATTTGTTGTCAATGAAGAATATACATCCAAAATTTACAATTGATCAAAAGGCTTTTTTTTAATGTGGTTAGTTGAATTGTAGAATGATTTTAAAGTTGAAAGTGTCCTTGAAAACCACTTCTTACTAACCCCTAATTTTTCTGATAAGGAAACAAGGAATTAAGATTACAAGCAAGGTAACAAAGCCAGTTAATTAGTTGCATAGCCTGGAGTAAAACTGAAGTTTCCTAACTCCAAGTCTGATATTATTTTCTCTATAGGATACTATCTCTCTTGTAGGATAAATTCACTTTATTTTCCCAGGTGTTTAATATAACGTAAGAGAATGAGGAGTGGGACTACATCTGTGGTTTAACTGTTGTGTCTACCAATGCTTGTCAGCACTTTTTGAACAACTTGCAGAAATTTTCCTCTGAGCAACTGTGTGCCCAGGGTCACACTGCTTTAGTTGTCAGAGATGGGATTTGAACCCTGGCCTATCTGTCCTAAGGCCATCTCTCTATACACTACATCACACTCTCTCTCCACATAATCCAAACACTTTTTTTTTAATTTGCATACAATTTTATTTAGTATTTAACTTTTAAAACTCTTCCAGAATTTGGAAATAGTGATTTCGCATCAGTCATTTTGGTATTTATAGCCTTTCTTCCACGTCTCAAAAAAAGATCTCTCTCTCTCTCTCTCTCTCTCTCTCTCTCTCTCTCTCTCTCTGTCTCTCTCTCTCTCTCTCTCTCGGCAAAAGAATACCATCAAAATACCCAATGTTTTGTTTCTCACTGGCTTACTTGCTTTGAATAAGTATGATGTTTCTAAGATTTGAATGAATATTGGGTAATAAATAATAGGTAGGGCCTTCAACAGTAGAGACAATATTTTATGATTCCTTTTAGTCACAACACTCAGCAGAAGGCACTACACACAGAAGGAATTCCATAAATGTTTGTTTTTCATAGTACACACACCTATTTACAATTCAGGAACAAGTGCTGACATATACATGCAAGTACTGTTTAAGTGGAAAGACATTAATACACATGCTTTTCTTATTGGAATTCACTCTCTCTTGGAACTACTGCTCAGAGATCAAGCCGTTGAGTGGCTGTAGCATTTCTAACAGCAGAAACCTGCCAATTACTGCGAGGTCCCTAACAGCACCCCGGCAACAAGTCATGTCCTAACCATCTATTGGAAGGAAAAAAAAAACATTCAACAGCCAAGCCTAGCACAATCTAGAATACAATCTCATTCTTTTTTGGATTTCTAACCTCTAAACCAGGATTTTGAACTCTGATTTGAATAACATCCAAAGCTTAAGCTGGTTCAATAAGGTCCCACTTTTCATGGCAAAGTGGTTCCTGATAGCTTTTGGGAAGTAGGTGGTCAGACAAGAATTTATTAAACCTTTCCTCTGATTACTTAAAAATAAACCCTTGCTTATGGAGTATTAACATTTAATGACAAACATTTATGGCACGATAGGCATTGTTAAATCTCTATCTTATTGTCTTCTCCCCCATGGAAGCACAGAATAATGAAGACAAAGTGGAAAGTAAACCCCAAACTCTGCATTAATAAATGTGAAAAGAAAAAAGAGTTGGTGTTTCCAATCACTTACATGTTACACACCTTTCTGAGCCTCACCCCTCTGATTCTTTGTTTTCAGACATCAACAAAGCTAGGTTGAGCCAGCTAACAAAATACCAGTGTTAACAGTGTAAATCATATGTTCTCTTTCTAACAATTATGAAACAGATATGACAGCCATCTGAAGAACTTTCATCCTGAGTACATGAAAGATCTTCAGTATTCCCAGGAATGGAAATCAGCGGTAGCTATCATGGTAGCTCACTAGATGAGTAATGATGTCGATCTGGCTGGACAACGGTAACCGTAGCAACTGTAACCTGCAATTCCTGCGTAACCGTTGTTGGATTTATTGTGGCAGGGGCCAAACAGGCCAAGAGTAAAATGAAGCAGGGAACTATGGTATCTGACACATCTAGTACCACACACTTTAATCATAGCTGGCAGAAATTAATTCAAGAGGAATTTTTGCAAGGGCTCCCCATGCAGTGTTCTGCTTTTATTCTATACTACAAGGATTTTAAGTAACTAAATTGACATGAGTGAACTGTTTGGGGAGTTAGAGGTTTTTTTAAAATATAATTAGATTAAATAATGGTATATTTTTTACATAAAAAAAACATTGTGGGTTTGTGCACCCTGTTGTATCTCTCAAAACACTTCAGTGTTTAGAAAATCTTAAGGGGGTAAAACAGGTAATTAATCTAGTTTTTTTTCTCCTAACCATTTAATTTAGTTTTCCATTATCCAGAATGATTTCTGGGATTTAATGTTAGCTCAATCAACTTGCATACACTGAAAGTTACAGAGATTTAAGAAATGAAGTCTTCTTTATTAAAGATTCTGTTCCTATAAAGTTATTTTTAAAAGTTTCTCAAAGAAAAAAGCCACACTAATTTTTACATGTATAGATGCCACAGAGGTATCAAAAATGCATATCAAGAAAGATGAAAAAGTATGAGATCTTATATTGGTATTTATACTTCAGTAAATAGCAGCTAAGAAGCTGTGGTCTTAAGAGAAAAATTGGAGGTTAAAAATAATTGTTTTAGTTAAGCATTCACTAGGCTTTGTTATGATAGTTACTATTGATAATGATGTACAAATTCCAAATAGTGAATATCTAAGTACCTGAAAACAATAAACTCTACTTGCAAACAGGAAAAAAAAATCTTTCACAAAAAGATTTGAAGAAAATTGAACAGTGAGTCACTTGGATATATGTGGTACCTATGTTCTTTTTTTGTGGTAGAGAGAAAAAGACTTATAAAGAAGTGCCTTGAATATTAAAGTTTATGTTATAAAGCTGGGCAAATATAATAATGCTCAAAAAATAAACTAAAAACCACAAAACAAATATGTGTAATCCAAAAGGCTAACCACAGCACCACCAAATGAAATTCCTCTCTAACAAGACTGGGTTTGTAGTCGAAAATTCAACTTGAAAGTGTGAATTGCTTGTGAATAAATCAAATTTTAGGTAATCTAATTATGTGAATGAGCAGCTGTGTTGCTCCACTAAACTGCATACCTTACACATAATAGGTGTTCAAGAAGAATCTACCAATGTATGAATTCACAGATACTAGCCATATGTAACAATCAATGACCAAAAAGAGAAAAGGCACACCTAACTCTTTCAGTCCATGATGTAAATGTGATCTTGGTTACAAGGATCTTCACGTTGCTTTGAAAATGATTTTCCCCACTCAGAGGAATACAACAGAAATAAGTGTTGGTACTTTCGAGGGGCTGGGGTGGGAGCTAAGGGAGGGTGTGGGGTATCTAGTTGAGCTGAGAAAATTATGTACTGTCTCTTTTAAATTCCTCAACCTATCACTTTCCTTTACTTACACTTCCCATCTGTCAACAAGTGCTTGTAATTTTATTACACTGTCCTGTAGTTTATGCAGAGTTGGTATTATTTTACAGAGTTCTGTTAATGGACTGGATAAATGGTAATGCTATTTAAACTAGTCTCCTGCTCCAACAAACACAGCTGCAACTGTACTACTATTTCTGAGCAAACATCTTGACCTGAACATGTAGTGCTCTCTCAACCCGTCCAAAGAGAAATTGGAGCAGACAGCAAAGGAAAAGCATAGTTGGCCGCTGGCGGCAACCAACCATGTCTAATCATAATTCATATACAGTGTACCCTCTTTTTCTTTTATATTGCATTTAGGCTACTCAATGAGCATATGGGCTTCTTCACCTGGCATCTCATTTACAGTCAGGAGTCAGTCAAATGGTGATCATTCTTCACAGAAGCTCAAAGAAAGTTTACAGAATGTGTGCTCCATCCAATTAGCTTTAAAAAAAAATAGCTAAACTCACAATAGAAGAAGTACAAACTTGGTCTCTAAAAACATATCAAATGGATCAACATTTTTAATTGATAGTTCCTCAGAAGCAGAAATATAACTAAAATGGAAAACTATTGACATTAAAGTAATTACAGCATCATGCCATTTGACTGTATGAAACCATTTACAAAAGAAATTCTTATTTAGAATTTTTTGAGATGGACAAAATTTCTCTAAATCAGTGACTTTACTGGACTGGTACAGTCTGGACAAGTACATGTCTGCTTTTTATATATCCATCCAATTATCTTTGGTCAGAATATACTGCAAAAATAGCTCTTTATCAGCTACTGTTATTTCCCACCTTACCTGAAGAAATGATCATTTTAAAATAAAAAAAAAAATACGAAGAACATCCTCATTAGACTGCAGGGTACATATTTCATTGGTTTAAATTTGAGTTTCCAGAGGGGATTCTTTACCTAGCACCTTCTTTACACAGGTACTACTGGGGCTTAGTCAATCCTAAAATAGTATAAAAATATGAATTGTTATTGCCTTTTTACTTTCCCTTCTTTTAATGGTTATACTAAGCAGGAAACCCATTTGATAAATCCTTGCTAATAATGAGGATAAACCAACTCTTATTCAGAAGACCCAAGTTTGATATACTACTTGTCTTCTTATCACATAGAAAAGAGAAATTTCCACTTGTCACTGTATTAATGAAATATACTACTAACCATTTAAACTGTCTAAATTTTGCAAGAGACAATTATAATTAAAGTTCAGAAACAGCTTTTTGAAATGAGAATACTGTAGTTCCTAGTAATCTGGTCTCTCAGATGTAAAATTCCAAGTTGAATATGGCCAAAGTATATAAAATAATGCTTAATGAACTAATTTCATAAAATAGCAGTAATCAAGACTTTCCATCAACTGTTTAAACTGCAATAATAATAATAGCTGACATTTATATGGCATTTTAAGGTTTACAAAGACTTTACCTACACAACCTTATCTCTTCACAAACTCTGTCTTCTCAACTATTTAGTGCAATTATATGTATATAATATGAATTATTTATATGGTTGTTGAATGAATGAAGGGCTAACTGGTTCAATATGATCTATCTGTTACTGTTACCACCCAAAAAAACATACCTTTGTCAATACTGCTTCCTCCATCTGGAAATGCTCACTCATTCCCTCCTCTTGACCATTTCAATCCTATACTTCCTTTATGGCCTTTAAGGTCTTACCTTCTCAGTACAGAATTCCTGTATCCTGTACTACACAGTTTTCAACACCAGTTTTAGATCAGACTCATAGAATACTTTATGTGAAACCACATGCTAACATTGAAACCAAGTGCAAATTAACTATTTAAGATAAATTTCCAAAATCTCTGAAGTCCTTAAAATTCTCAGCAGTCAGTACACTTTAATCAAAACCACTTTTGCCTCCCCCCTTTCCATAAATTTTATAAATATATTTGTATATAAAAGGACTAAAGTCTTATAACAAGCTACATCCTCCAGACCTTCATCCTTTTTTCACGATGCTCCCTACCAAAAGTCCTTGTACAAATAAAAAGAGATTCTTCAGAGTTTTTGTTTTCCTTTACTTTTTTACAATAAGTTATTTTCATTAAATAAATGGGTCAAATTAACTTGCATTTAGTACTATAGACTCCAAAAAAGGCTAGTACTTTTAGACGAAATTGTTTCACCATCTTTCCTGAACAGTGGCAAAAAGTTAGAATTTGGAATGAAGACAAGGCATTCCAGCTGGATATAACTTCTTCCCAAATTATAGGAACACAATGAATTAAGGCATATACCAAACATAGTGAGGAAGCAAGCTTGGCTGGGGAAATAAACAGATGATTCAGCCCTCCTGCTTCTGGGATTGCTGAAGTAACCCTGAAACGGTGGGGTCACCTCTGCCTATCCCCAAAGAAATTGCATGTTTGCCTGCTTGCTATTCATCCAAATCCTCCCTTGAGATCATCCTAAATATTCAAACATCCTATGTATCCCCAAAAGGTATTTTCACATTTATAAAGAATCATATTTTATTATTCATTATTCTAATACCTTGAGTGAACTTTTCCCATGTTCTTATGCTACATGTCTAGGACCAGAAAATCCCATGTTTAAAATTGCAGGGTATTTTCTTTTTATTTGGGGGGTTAATATCATTTCATCTTTCACAAAAGTCTTCCTATATCTCACTATGACATGGAGGTAACTCTATGGAACCAAAGTTTCACTCAGCACAGTGAATGGTTTGTCAGGTCTACTAAACTGCAAGGCCATAGGCCTGAAAGAGACTATGGCTGTTGTTTAAAGACCATCCTAGATAAACCAGAAGGAACTTATCCCTGAGTTGGCTGAAGGGTAATGCCTTTTTTTTATATAGCCACAAGAATGTTCAAAGATTCCCTGATAACTCATAGAAAAGTACAAAGTAGATTGGCAAAGAGAGTGCCCACACCGAAAAAAGTAACAGATACATTAACAACTGAGGTGATTATTTGGTAAAATGAAAGAGCTGTCTAGGGAGAGCTAAAAATATTCTGTTTAATACTGAAATTGTGGGGTATTCCTAAATAAACCCTTTCTTGCAGGTTGTGCTTTTAACAATGTTTTTAAATCCTGCAAAAAATTCAAATCTTACTCTCTAGTCATTCACACAATTTAGCTTATTAACACAGTTTAGAATAATTTTAGAATAACAAAAAAATGTTAATTAAGATCCATTCTCACATATACTATATATTGTATATATATATACAATATACAGTATTATTGTACATTGTACATATATACTGTATTTCACACCTACCAAGATCACTATTTGAGCACCAAATGACATCACAAAACCAAATTATGAACCCCCAACTATGAAAAATAATCTTGCCAACTTCCTCTTTAGCTACTATGTTCCTACAAAAATAAAATACATGAGAATAGAACTTAGTTATCCTTCCAATCAGATCCAATCAATTAAAAGCCTTCAAGAGACAGAGGTGTTAAGGAAACTTCAGTAAACACATGACTATATTTATTCAATTGTATTGTAACTGATACACAAATAAACCATTGTAGGCTAACTTAAAAAAATGACTGAAACCAACAAAGACTAGTCGTAGAACCACCCCCCCCAAAAAAAAACAAAGCAAAACTTAAAATACAGAAACCTATCGGTGGACAGATTCCAAGAAAGCAAAGTTAACGTCCTCAAAGTACATTTAATAAAATGCAAGGTACTACCCAAAGCAACAATAACTAACTGTGTCTACTTACAGCCTGTATAACTTCGAAGTCCCAAGAAACAGCAACTCAGGAAACAGCTGAAGGTTATTTTTGTTTAAACGCCTTTTGAGAAAAACAGAAAAACAAAAATAAAAATAAGCTTGTGTTACAGATAAAATATAACAATTAAAGTGACTTTGTATTATGATAGCTTATGCTATATTTTAAGAAAGACACAAATAACATTCAGGAGAATTCAAGTACCACAAATTAAAAGTTTGATGCACTTTTTGTTGCATGACTTTTAAAAGTGTTTACATTATGTAAAATTACACTCAGTTTATATGAGGCAACCACTAGTGAGAACTAATTTTTAAACCTTACAATATCTATCTACGCATATAAGCAGAGGAACAAAGGCTACCGTAAGTCAGATTCCAATCAAGGTCTCCTTAAAGTAAGAATATACTGGGAAATATTTAACAGCTGGCTCTCCAACAAAAGAAATGTAAGCACAACACAATTTTAAGTTTAATCTGCTCTACTGACATTTCTCCCATCACTTTCTTAAGTCTTGACAATAAACAAAACAGGAAATCAAAAGCTCTCATTTGTAGCATTTGCTAATTTCCAAGGCATAAATGTTCACACTGCAAATTTCACAATTCTCCAGCACACCTCTGCCTCAATGACTCCCCTTATTAACTGTATTCCATTTACTGGTATAGCCATAAATGAAAGAAACTTAAAAAAAAAATTCATTTCCCACCTAAAGTGCCTATGTTTCAATTAGGGAGTGTAGAGATAAATAGAGCATTGTCTATGATCTCTGCTCCTCCATTCACATTCAGGTGCAAAAAAAAAAAAAAAAATCAAGAATAAGTGAATGAGGGATCGGCAGTGTTGAAGTCACCTACACAGTAACATCAAGATCACTCAAGTCTTAAAACAATCCCAAAGGGGCCACTTTCTAAATGAGCAGTTCTCAAGTTTTGGGTAGGGGGCTTCATATCACGGTATACTTTGTCATGAGGAATCCTGCCACACTGAACAATTAAGTTGGTACCCTAAGGGAGAGTTGGGAGAAGTGAGCCTGGGAAGTTTCCCTTCAAAAGAAGCAGCTGGTTTTGTTGAGTTCTTGGCGAGTTCAAGGTCTGACGTGTTTTGAGGTTAGTATGTTCTGTGTTATATATGATTTTGTTTTATTTTATGAATACTATACTTATGCTACACATTCTGGAAAGTAAATTTATATTAAACTAGACTATTTACAAAGTTCTTTTATCTGCAATAAAATAAAACTTAGAATTTTATGGTACACATTTTGAGGACTATTCTCCTAAGTAATAGACATCAAGTTTTTATTTCTGATTTTGATCCTCAACTCAAATCTATAGATTTTGGTACTGATTGAAATAATGAGATTTTAAAATATCAAAAGGAATTAATCTCAAATACATTTAAATTCAGTGTCACTTAAGCCCTGATGCTGTGGAATTATATAACTACACCCAGTTCATCCACATGTATTTGCAAAAGAATAGACAAATCTTGACCAAAACTTAATCATTTTCCAATTTTGTGAACTTCAAATCTGCAACTTAGCATTTCATTAAAGACCACTGACTTCATTGCCATGCATATACTTTTCTTAAACAAAGATAAACATTTTTAAAAGATAAAGTGAAGAGGAGAATGGCTGGGATACTGAAGTATCTAGAAATCAGCATCTGAAGGAATTGAAGATGTTTAGCTTGAAGAAAGTAAGGCTTTGGCAGAGCATGATAATGGTCTTCAATTATTTGGAAATCTGTCATCTAAAAAGGACTAAACATGTCTTGGATAACTCCATATAACAGCAACAGAACCAATAGAAAGAAGAAAAAAAAAGAAACCGATAAAATCAGCCTTGGAAGGCAATGATAAATCCATCACTGAATGTATTCAAGAAAAAGCTAGATTATTACCTATCAAAAATATGATAACAGAGTTTATAGAATAAGGTAGAAGATAGGAGGGTCCTTCCAACTTTTAGATTCTATGATGAAATAGAGAATAGGTATGATTTTCATTCTCTTTTAAGTTAAGTAAATAACTTCAAAATAGAGCCTACACACAGGCATGATGTTCAATGCATTTTTAAAAATGTTTATTGGTGAGAAATTTCAATGTTAAGTAGTGTGCTCCAGTGAAGAGAAATTAAATTCTAGTTCTTTTGAAATTTACTGCCTGTGCAACCTTGTGCAAGTCACTTAACCCTGCTTGGGACTCAATTTCCTCATCTAGATAATTTAGTCTTGGTATTCTCTGAGGTCCTTTCCAGACCTAGAGTTTCATCCTATGGTTAACAGAGAAATTGTAGAACAATTAATAATTCTGGATCCCTTCTCTTTTTTTGTACCCACCATGTAGAGGACTTGTAAATATAGCATCTGGCAATTTTAAACACACAAGATGGTCTATACTGGAGACTTCTCCAGCTTGGTAGGAAGTACAAACTTCTTAGAGGAACTTCCACTCTATTTGTCTAGCCTTCAAGAATCCAGAGTTACCTTCACACCCCACTGAGGCACTGAAGGAAGACAGTAGAATTTCTCTCTAATAAAGCTATTCACAATTCCCCTCAAAGTATGCAAATAATCATTAATATTAAGAAAGCACTTTCAAGGAAACTCACTAGGAATCCCTTGGGTTTCTTCTTTATTTAGCAAAATTGTGTCTTACAGATAATCCTGAGTAAGTTTCAAAGATGTATAAGTTTTCTTCATCATTTTCCCATTTCCCTTTCTTTGTCCCTCTTTCATCACCTATTAGCTTCTCTTCTCTACCTGCTGCCCACACTGCCCCACATGCTCTCTTCCTTCTGTTATCATCTGGAAGCCCACAGCTCTACATTTTACTTACTCTCCTAGGCCTGTTCTTCCCTGAAATTCATGATATTACAATATTACCTCAGTTAGTCATTAGGATGGAATCAATCTGACAAATATAATTTATCTGAGGTATAACTAATAGTCACCCTTTAACTTTTTTAAGGAATATTTGCTTTTCATTGAGACTTTTTAAGCCTGGATTCTTCTCCAACTGGTAAAATTTTAGGGTGTTTAGGGTGACTAAGTGAGGAATTTCAGGTAATAGGAGCTATATGTATAATTACAAGTATGAATGGATTATCTAAGGGGGGGGAATCTCTGTAGTGCCTTCATACATAGTTTTCTATCTTCAAGTCACATTCCAATTACCAAAAATAGGAGGCTCATTTTCACAGAATTAAAGGTAGAAGGGACCTCAGAGGTAATGAACTCCTTTTTATAGATGAGGAAACTGAGGTTGAAACAAGTTAAGTGATTTGCCCTGCATCACTAGCTGATAATTATCTGAGGCAGAATCAGAACCCCTCCCAAAGTAAAAGGAAATGTAAAATATTTAGATTAAAACATGTTCCTCTATAACTCAGGCAGCTTAAAATTATAATTACATTGCATTTACTGAAGATTTAATTTACAAAAATTTTTCATGTCTTGCCTCAAGTCAAGCATTATACATTTCAGCATTAAGATTCATTAGAAAGGAAAACCAAACTCAGAATTCATGTGAGACCATGGGTGCCAAGGCAGATACATTTTCAATGGAATTTAATGTCAAACATGATCCTTTTTTCTACCACTATATTTTAGGGCCCCTTCTCTTGCCTGTTCCCATGGCTTTAACAACCTTATAGTTATAAGCAGATCATACTCAGACAAAACTGAAGAACTTGGTCCTAAATATTTACTAATATACAGTGTAAAGTCATTGGAACAGAGTCTTAAAGCAAGGGAGAATAAAGAAGTGGAAAAAAATCATCTTAAGGACTAAAATATGTGTGAAAAATATAGACCCTTTATTGAGGGTAAAGATTCTGATGAGATATTATTTTAGTATACTTTAATGGTTCTGTGATTTCATCAATTTATTTCATCTAATTAGTCCAGATGGCAACCTAGTCATGATTTTTATTCTGTTCACAACTAGGCCATATTTTCCTAAAAATCCTCCAAGGAGGATTCTCCTGAGATGTGGCAGACCTTCCACCAATTTTTTTTTACCTCTCATAAGTACCAGAACATGCACCTAGTCTATCAATCTACTAGCTCTTTTTTTGCTGTCACATAACCCCTTTTCCCAAAGGCACATTTCCCTTACATCACTTCTGGTAGACACTAGAAATACACTATAGCATAGTTGTGACTACCATGTTTCTGTCCATTGCCTTTTGGAACTTAATGCAACTTTGATTCTTCAGAGACATCTGAGTGGCAATGAACCTGGAGTCAGGGAAATCTGAATCATAATTCAACACCACCAGACACTTACTGGCTGACCCTGGACAAATCATTTAATCTCTGTAAGCCTCGCTTTTTCCTCATCTATAAAACGGGAATATCAATAATACCACTTACCTCCCACCCCATGGTTGTTGTAAAGATTAGAATGAGCTCATATTTTTAAAGCACTACAAATGTTAGCGATTATTATTGTTATTCAGTCACCAAGGCATTCCATAATTCCGAAACATATAACATTAGTGGGAGAATGTTTTTGTTCTATTTTTGTTCATGCATTTGTTTTTGTTGGGGAACAGTTTAGGATCATTGAAAACATTGTATAATTTCCCAAATGTAATCCAACACACTCTCTTGCTATTTTTCAATTCTGGGCACAAGTGCTCTTTATTTTTATTATTCAATACTGAGTATATCAATTTGGATAGAGAAGTCATCTTGTCAAAGTCTGCACAACAAGCATATTTTATCTAGTTTTCTCTCTCTCAACTATTAATTCAATCTCTCTTGAGTAATTATATATTTCATTGAGGAGGGCCTAAAATGTTCTGGAGTTTGAAGCAATCAGGACAATATCACCCATGAAATGGAGCATCATATGGGCCTCCTTATCTATGTGTAGTCTCTCTGCCTTTTGGGTGTTGGGGAGGACATCCTTCAGGGAAGTGGTAAACTCTCTGTTTTAATCCTCACTTGATAATAATTGATAATTAAACACAATTATCTCTCTGGTTTTACCTATGAAGTCTTACACTATCATATATATATGTACATACACATATACACACATTGTATATATATATATATATTTACACACACATGCAAAAATATACACACATACATATATATGATACACATTTTCATTTACTTCATCAAATGTGTTTTTATGTGACCAATGAACACTAAAACATAATGGAGTCTTATACTCTTGGCAACTTTTGGTCAATCACATCTAAAGACGTAGACAGCAGTAGAGAATCCTTTTCGAAAGACTGTATTATCAAGGATACTCTCAATATGTGGGTAGGACATGCTCATAAAGATTAAAAAGTAGACTTAGGGGATCAATAACAATAGCTGTTCTCTTGGTTGAATTTTTTGAATAACAACTGTCTACAATTTCCCTTGCTATCCTATTGGTATGTTCTATTCCCTAATGTTTGTTAAAAAAAAACAAAAACAAAACTAAACTAAATAAAACAAAACAAAACACCTCTCAATGCTTCCAAGATAGTGAATATTTTGGTAACCAATTTGTAGCATGACAACAAAACTACATTATCTATAACAGTAAATACATCTCTGCTAAATCCTAGGCACGACTGTGTCAAAAGAATCCCTCCACTTTAAATGAATTAATGAAGTTTAAAATTGGACTCACTGCCAGCGAACAATGAAACAGCACAGAATGAGCTAAGGGCATCAGCAAGGGGATGTATGCTAACAAATAGAAACCTCCAGGAGTTTCATTTAATCAAACCAGGTGGGTCAATTATCCATTGTTCAGAGCACTCACACTCAATTATGCAGAAGGCAAGATGTACAAAGATGGAGAATGACATCCTGACATCCCACTTCGGTAAATGGCATGGAATTATGCCCTCATGCATGGCACTGATGCATTTCCTTTCTGCCTCTTAAACACTCTAGTGCCATATCATGTACACCCCATGACTGATTCATAGCTCTGGTAATAGCTATTCATAGTATCTGCAAGTGTATGCAACACACATTTTCCAGATCTTTCTCCAACATAAAGGCAAGAGGGAAATGTTTTGACCTAGTCCAATAGGAGAAATTAGAAAGAACTCTAATAATTTCTTGACCTTCATTGTGCCATCTTTGAATATGTTACTCACTGTGAGAGATCTTACTGGCCAGCCTCTGAGATGATGCTAACTGCTCCTGCTACTTACACATGCATCTTCAAATGACTTCTCATAAACATTTCCTTTCTGATCTTAGACTTGTTTGAAACATAAAATTTAAATAACGACTATGTTCCCCCAATTCATATTTCTAACTTCCCCTTTATGATAACTAATATGAAAAGAAAGCTTCAAGTTTCCACCTGCTTTATTTTCTCTTGCAGTTTTAATTACTGTTTAATTGTTATTTCTTAGGCGTTTTTAATTCTGACAATGTTTAAGAAATATCCACAAGCAATTCTGAGCAAGTCAGACTTGGAAAAAGTTTACCCTTTTACCACTGGATGGAGAAGCAGAGTGGAGAAGCTAAAAAAAAAAAGTGTTTTATTTTTATTTTTTTTTCTCGGTCCAGGTCTATGACTTCATTAGAGTGGGGAACTGCTGATACTGAAATGACTTCCATTGATGTGGGTCAGCAACTGCCATTTATAGGACTAAGTGGGTAGTAGAGCCTTAGAGCGCTGCCTCACACACTAAAAAGTTAAATAACTTGTCCATAGGTCACATAGTTAGCATGTCTTGGAGACAGGACTTGAATCCAATACTTCCTGTTTCCAAGGCTGACTTTCTCTGCTATAGCACATTACTTGTTTTCTTTCATTCTCTATCATGACCCCTACATTTCTCAGAATATTTTGGTTTGTGTCCTGCCTTCTTACATTGATATTTTTACTCAAATAAAAGACAAAAAAATCCATCCTTGAATATTATTTCCATTTTCTAATGATCAATATGATCACTACTATACTATTACATATCACATTATGCATATACATACATATACATATTACATATCATAACTATACTATTACAATACTACAAAAGAAAAAAAGAATGAAAATCATGTGTGTGTATTTTCATAGCTAAGGGTCAAATTTGACTTTTTCAGTAACTCAAATAACAGAAAATTCTGAATAACTTTCTAGAGCCACATCTCTTATGAAACAGCAAGAGAAGATACATGGTGAAGTGCATATAATTTTAGAACATATTTCACATAACAAGGAAAGTTAATTTTTCCAAGGTCTGGAAGGTAACCTCATTGACTCAATGAAGTCCTACATCCAGCTCCGTCTATGCACTTTTTTTGGGGATCAAGCTTGAAAACTTCACCTACGTATTATCATGATCAATTGTGTGTGTGTGTGTGTGTGTGTGTGTGTTTATGTGACTGCCCATAGGCTGATGCAATGACTGCGCCAGCACTAGCTAAATAAATGTGTTACAAAGAGACATTTATTTTTACTATTCTCTGTTTAACAGGTAGGTTTTTGAATGAGCCTTATTCACAGATTGTTCTGTGTACATATCTTTCTCCAACAATGGCTATAACTCTTTCAGTTTAGTCTAGCAATATTTATGCCAGACTGGTGGATAAAGTTGCTCAGGAAAAAAAAAATGGAAATAATATATAAAATAAAAGCAGGCAGAAAAGCTTCTCAACAGTTGTTTTTTTTTAAGTTGGGAAACTAAGTCAAAAAAGTGGAATTCAAACAACAGTGTTTTTCATCTAAGGATACTCCATGTTAGTGAAACATACAATTAAACGTACAACATTTAACAATCTCTGCCTCTACACATATATTGTAACAGTGCAAACTAAACTACTCATTTCAGAGTAAGTATAAAAGAGAGCAACCAGCAAACGCTGGATCCTCACAAAGGATGAGCACAAAACAGATGTGGGAAAAATAAACAGCCTTGCTGCTTTAGAATTTATAAAAAGGTCTGCAAAAAGCAAACAGGACTTCTCACCACAATTTAACTTCTAGGCCTATAAAGAGGGTCCCATGAGAAACTCTCATAGATGAATAAAATACATTACTTAAAGTAACATGGAGCACGTACAAGCATTGGAGGCTCACAAGTAAGCCAGAGGAATGGGAGTTTTTTTTAGCCTACTGCAATATTACTCCTACTTCTACAGTGAAAATTGTTCCCATATTTCATAAATGTCAAAGCGATGATACATAGTTGATGATTTAAAGTACTTTTGTCTCATATCTTTAATACCTATACCATTATTTGAGAGCTAATTTGTTAAAAGAAGCCCCTTTAAAAAAAATGGCTAGTCATTTTAAAACCCAGGTGTGCAGGTGTCCAAGCACAATCTTTTTAGACAGAATTTGTATTTTTTTTGTCTGCAAGGAGATTAGCACTTTGAGCTTGTCCTTGCTCCAAGAAAATGAAAGTGTTCTGCGAAGTGACGTAAGATTAGCTATGAGAAGAGGGAATCTCCATATCGTTGGTGAACAAGGAATAACTGGTGTTTTCCTTCAGACCTGTTCCACAACATACTCTTCCCCTGAGCTCACTGAGCACTATGAGCTACCTACAACAAAAATTCAGGAAAGAAGTAGTTATTCATGTTCTATACTTTGAACCATCAGGCATAGGGGAGTATATGTATTTATAATCTTTTTTAATGTTATTTTTCAAAAAGTGGAATTTTTTGGTACCCATTCTGGTTATCATGTCTACAAAAATTCAGATTCAACATGCTGTGTATATGTATTTAGATTTTTAAGGTAAAAGTGAATGTATGTGTCATCTTAAGAAATACTTTAAAATGCATCACCAGTTTCTTAGGTTATATTTTTTAGTTGATTACTGTAAAAAATTGTCAAGATCCTTTTTCTGAGAAAAAAACAACAACCAAGCATTCAAAAGACAAAAGCTAGCTTAAAAAACTTGTAAATATCAAAAACAAAGCTACTAAATCTGGAGATTTTATAGTAGGTGCATGTATATCAACAGCAATGTTAATATTAGTAAGTTACCTATTACAAAATACAAGTACACATATAAAGGTTTTAACTTTATTGCTGTACATTTTAACTCTTCTTGAAGAGAATAGACTGGTAGTAATATAAGCTCATCAACATCTAATATTAATGGTTTTTCCATAGTGTGGTGTCAGTTTTCATTTATGTGGCCCAGTAATACACATTTCATATTTGTCACACAAATGAATTAAAAAAAAATCATGATGTTGTCAAAGGAAATGACAATCCTGAAAAATCTCGAAACTTCCCCACACTCTTTGCTATTATTGGAGCATTTTCAGTTCCATTCAATGAGAAAAGGAAAGCCTAATTTTCACAACTAGAAAATAACAAGGGGACAGGATCCCCTTAATAGGGTATGAAACAAAACTCACCATATGGAGTACTATCACACTGCATTTTACTAGTCTAGTGAAATATAGTGTGACTGGAGAGAGTATTTTTTTGATCAACAAAGAACATAAGCTACCATATTAAAAAAAAACTCCCTTGATTTATATTTTTCACTGAAAATTAATTCAGATAAATAGTAATTTTCAGTTCTTATCTGTGCTTTAACACATACACAAATATACACTCACCAAAAAAGCATGTCCTTGCTCTTAATGTTTTAGACATTTTTTCCCTAATTTATTCTTAAGTTAACAGTGTGAGTTTTCATCTAATAACATAAATGTATTTGATTGTTTTTAAACAATTTGCTTAAACAAAATGAGGTCTACTAATATAATCCACATGTGCCTTATACTTAAGGTTTCATTCTAATGTCAAATAAGCAGGATAATATAATTATTGGTTACATACCATCTCCTCAAAATTTTGCTACTGCAGTAGGTCTGTGAGTATAGAATGATATACATGGAATCAGAAAGACCTGAATTCAAATCCAGCCTTGCACACTTAATATCTATGTGACCATAGGCAAGTTAATGAACTTCTGTCTGCCTCAGTTTCTTCATTAATAAAATAGGATAATTATAGCACCTATTTCCCAGGGTTGTTGTAACAATAGAAAAGAGATATCATCAGTAAAACTCTTTATAAACCTAAAAGTACTATATAAGTACTATTTCTTAGTATTATTATTATTATTATTATAGGCTATTAGAACACTCAGTGATGTAGATATATGTTGTGCAGTAAAATTGTTCTTTTTTCATAACCACCTATATTAATAATGAACCTGTGCCACCTGATTCTGGATACTTTATTTTATTAGACACTGGAATCAAACCTCATCCTGCTATTCACCCAAAATCTTACTGAAATTTTTCAGTTTGTGTTCTTTCTTCTCGATGAGAAAACACACTGGAGATTTACACTGATACTGTCACTTTCATAAACAATGGGAAGGAAGTACATAAATGCTAGACAATACCCCCCCCAAAAACTTAAAATATGTGCCATTTCCGTTCTGTTTTTCTACTTTTCTCTCTGGACATAGTTGTGACTAAGGCAACAAAAAAGTATGATAAAAAAATAAACACCTTAGAATATATTTAAGTAGAATTCATTGTAATTATTTTTGTTTCCCACCTATTTGTAAAAATGAAGACAATTTGAGAGTGAATACTTTATACAAACACCTTTACTGTTTTTATTCAAATCTGCTCTTCAAACATTGACAATCAAACAAGTCACTGCACTATTTAAACATATGAATGATAATTACAATGTAAAATTGGTCATAATTATAGTAACCAAAACTTACTGCATTGAAAATCAATGTTACAAATTAGAAAATTCACTGTAAGATTTTTAGGAAGAATACAAGATCATATAATGATTGCAGTTAACTCACTGTACTGTTTTTCAAGACTTCATTTTGAATCTTTCAAGCTTGTCTCTAAAATAACAATTTTAAAAAGCTTTTGACTCCAAATGAAACATAAAATTGAATAGGAAAGACCATGCTCCCAGGGTTGTTGGATTCTTTGTTGTGCATAGAAAACTCCTGCATTAAACCAAAAACAGTTGGTTTCAAAGGAGCTTACATAGTTTAGAGAAATGTGTGCATTCACACAACTACTAACTATTTCGCATACAAAAAGAGAAATATTTGAAAAGTGTATCCACAAGTTTCCTAAGAAATGGTTTTGAATTCCAGAGTCCCAAGGAGATGAATTGGCTGTCAGATAACAATGTGCCTCCATCAGATGGACTTGGCAGTTGTAAACAAAAGGAATTTTCTCAGCTTTTCCTCACAAATATGAAATATTTGCTCTTAGCCAACAGCTGGGGTGATTTAAAGAGGTCCTGCATATATATTAGTTTTCATTCAAAATTACAAATCCTCCTCCCACCCTGAAACATCTGACTGAGTCTTAGTATAATGGAAAATTGTTCTGGGATGAAGTGAAATTCCCAGGATGAAAAAAAAAGTTAAGAAAAATAGGACCTACTTATAACACTAATCAAATTTCAGGTCATAAGGAAAGCAACTAATTTTTTTTTTTTAGAAAAATGCAGTTAAAAATTATTCAAATCAACTTCACCTTGCAAATGAACAAGAAAAGGATTCAATTTACATGTGTCACCATATTGATTTGTACTTATTTTAAAATGTAAAATAATAAAAATAAGGTGTACCATTTTAAGTCATGAAGATTTGAGCAGCACTTTTAAACCATTCATAATCTAGAGTCTTAACTTAAACTTACTCAATGTCATAAGTTACTACTTAAAATGATTGAGTCCAAAATGCTACCCATTACAAAGGAAGATGATTACTCATTTTAAATGAATTTCTTAAAGTTAAGTCCCTATATAAAACATTTTAAAAGAAAAGAATGGCTTGAAAATGACTTTGGGTGACTAGTGATGATTGATCTGTAACTATATATTCTAGAAATCTTCAATCAGGGGCACAGGAGCATTCTGAAGCCTTATAAGTAGTTAGTAACCAGAGTTTATTGTGAAATAAATTAACTATGATTTTTCTGAAAGTAAATTTCTGATAGTAATAATTAAATAAGTTTCAAACTATATAAGTATACTTAATAGAAATATTATAAATTCCCTTACACAAAAATTTATAATGTACTGAAAGAGGTATTTTTCTGTTTTATTAAGTTTAAGAGGAAAAAAATATGGTCTATAAGTTTACCAACACTTTTAAAATGATCAAATTATTCTTCTTCATTTTTGGGTAATGATGAGAGCATAACTGTTTCCCTTGGACCCACAGTGAACTTGAATGTGTACTAGTATCTTATGTAAATAACATGCCTCACTCCTCCTACCCCAGGAACTTCTAATCTTACATGAAGCCATTCATATTGATTCAGTAAGAAGTTTCTGTTCATATAGTTTCCAACTATATGAAATTGCTTTCTTGTTAAAGCAGAAGTATTGAATTGTATAAAAATATTTGAAGTTCAAGTTCTCAATTTGGGAGTTGATGACATCTTTTCCAAATGGAAAGATAGTAAATATATTCTTTTATCCTAAAAAAGTATAGATTCTAAAACTAAAGCTCAAGTCAGTTAGGCATATGACAAGTATATATAAATACCAAGATATGCACTATATATTGACCTTTAAATATATTTATCTAGATACTATAAATATATGCATACTAGGAGGAAATTTATCATATTAAACTCTGAATTCTGTTTTTGGTCTACTTATCATAAAATTATCAAAAATTTAGTACACAAGTACAAGAGACTTCACTTACATTTCTACTCAATTAATTCATTTTTTCCCCTTTTCTACCAACTAAGAATGTCAAAAGTTGTAATAAGAGTGCAATAATACTGTGAAACTTGACTCTATGATAGTTTATTTGAAATGTTAATTTTCACAGAAAAAAACTTTAAGAAAAAGTAGGAATTTAAAACATATAATTCACTAAATAAGAACACAAAATGTATCAAACTGACAAGTAGGATAATGATTAAGGATTTTTTTTATTCGTATGCCATATTTTAATCAATTATGATGAGAAAAAAATTTAATCTTTCATACTATGGTGGGCAAATAATATAAACTATTATAAACAGTAAGAGGAAAATCCAAATAAGTCTGACTATTGAAAATAGGACTATTGACTTCCAAGTCAATATTTTTAGTAAGAAAATCAGTCTGTATTTTGAATATTTCCTTTTATTTTGTAATACTTTTTCAAGATTTCATTCACTGTCTAGTTATCTTGAAAATAGTATACTCTTCTCCCTTTAGAATAAACAGTCCAGGAGTCAGAGCTTGTAGTTTTTACAAAGTGCTTAAGATCCAAATTAAGTAAAAAAGAAAGAATACCAAGTTGTGTTGTAATTGATGTAAAATTGAAAGTACTTACAGTCTCTCCAGTTCCTTAAGGTCCTGAAATGCTCCTCTTTCAATAGTACTAATCTTATTCTCCATAAGCTGACTGAAATAAAAAATGTAAACTTGTATTTAAATTCCACCAGGAATTATCAAACACTGTATTTTAAGCAACTAGTAGCTTACAATCTTTTCAGTTTTATTTACTTAGTTTTAAGATCTACTGTCCAGCTTAATAATGGCACTTTGGGGGGACGAAGGAAAATAAACATATGCGGTATACAAATTTAATGGAAAACACTAATGCCAGTTTCTGTTGCTCAAAACTTTTCCAGTTCAAATACTCAAACTTCTTTTTAAGAATACTGCTGGCCATAAAGAGCAACAAATCAAGGTACAGTTTTGTAATTGTTGTATGGCAGACATATATACATATATATTCAAAGATATGTTTATATATACATATGTGTATATACAAATGTGTATATATGTATGGATTTTGTTCCTTTAACCAAGAAATCAATACACAGATACCACAATTCTTAGTTCCCAGTTTCACCTCAGCTTTGGATGAATATGGTAAAATCCTATCTCTCAAATCATGAACACTGAAAATAGTTACATACTTTAAAATAATCAAAATAATGTAAATGACTACAAGTCTTCCGTGGGTAAGAACAATTTTAAGTTACATAAATCTTAAATTACTGTTCACTCACAACCAATAAGCCCAGTGGAAAAAGAAGTATTCACCATTCCACATTTTGCCCTAAAAGTCACATTTCAGCAAATTTTATAAATATCAACTCTAGAGCAACTAAAATGTAAGGAACTCTTAAGAAAGGATATTTCCTTAATAGATAAAAGAGAATCATATTTTTAATTGAACAGCTCACAAAATGACTGTTTCAAGCTTAGGAATAAAGTGCATACCAGCAATTCTTCTATTGCCAAAACCTATATACTTTAGGAGACTGAATATTTTCACCTTCATAAACTGCAGTCACAAATTATTTTCTTTCTAGTTCATTAAGAACCAAAAATATACTGATGCTGGGTACCTTAATTCATAATTGGAAATCATGGTTCTGTATTCCATAGCAATCTTCCAATGTTTATAACAATATCTTGAAATTATTGTATTATTTACATGATATTAGAAAAAGGAATGATAGAAAAGAAACATAATTCTCTTAAAGTTTATGTTTGTGGCATTGAGGAGGCTTTTAAAGGGTGCCACAAAATATACGACCCAAAACAAATCTTCACAAGGCATCAAACTCACACTTACAGAACTCTGAGGTGTCTAAGGCCAGCAAAATCAGTCTTTGTGACTCTTGTGATGTTATTTCCATTCAAGTCCCTAAGAGAAATAAAAGAAGTGAGATCAAAATTCAATTTTCTTGCAATTCATTTTAGCTTTAAAAATAATGCAAAAATAGCAAGAATTTTGAGGTTCATGGAAACCAATTCTCATCCTGTTTAGTTTAAGAATTAATTGCGGGGGGGTGGGGGGGTGGGGGGTGGTGGTGGTGGAGAAGTAACCTGGAAAGAAATTGGGAAGCTATTTCCTAACTTTTTAATGAGAAAAGTTTGTAAAAATAATTCATTCTGATATGACCGTGACTCACATTAAGTATAATAGATTTTATATCATCCTAGTAGTACTCTTTGTCACAAAGTTCTTCTCATACTTTTAAAGATGTTATTAGTAATTTTTGTACTTAAATCAGTTACTTTGTTACTGTTAGGCATATCCTAAGAAGTTTTCTTCAAGAAGTCAAAATTGCAATTTGTTCAAACAGACCCTGCAGAGCTTTTAAAAATACATTTAAAAAAGCACACAACACCTTGCGGCCAAAACTTCCCTAGTCAAGTCCAAGAAATGCCATCAAAAGGAATGAACTTCAAAGATTTGCATTTACAAGCATTTACCTTCCAACAATCCTATGTTTGTATGAAAACTAAACTCTTCATTTGCAGCCCAAGGAACCCCACTGTGACTGTAAAGTGAAAACTCCTTGCAGAGGCAATAATGGAAATAGGATTCAGGCCCTGACATTTTTGTTCAGATTTCAGCACCATTTTTCCTTCTGGAGTTACTACCTTCTTTTCTGGAATCTTAGGTCAAAATCTAAACTTTCCCTGGTTCCAATCATTACAAGTAAAACCAGGCTTTGCTGCAGTCTGAATGTACTCCTTGATGGAAGAAAACACTAGTGCAAGTGAGCCTTACTTTGACTTTGTTCTATCTGTACAAAGTATATGCCTTTTAATAGTAGTGTTTAAAAGTCTAGCTGAGTAAACTTCCTTCTGAACCACTTTACAATTTCCTTCCCCCTCCCCCCAAAAAATCAAAGACCTGCAACTCATTGGTGTTTCTTTTCTAAGTGCAGTTCCTCTTTGTTGAGTAAGACATGTTTGTACTTAAATCTTTAAACTGTTCTGAACAGCATGAAATGGCAAGTGCTAAAGAAAGAATTTTGGATCTGGTCTGTTTCCTTCTTCCCATTTGTCCTTCCCTGTCCCATTCCCCAGAAAGTTAGCTGTAGGTTGTTTGCTTAAACCTACCAGTCTTTCGGGGGCTATTCCTGCGGATCTATTTAGCATTTTAAAACGAAATTCACAGGGACAAATTGGATCGATTGCATATTGACAAGAAAATCCCTGATAGGGACACAACTTGTCCATAACTGAAGACTGGGGACGTCATGTGGAGGAGGAGCAGGGGATGGCCAGTACTGGTGGAAGCCATTTACAAAGGAAAAGGGGGGAAGGAGGGAGGGCAAAATTTGGCAACTTCCTTGTGTGGATGAGAAAATAATCTGTGATTCATGAGAAAAATAGTTCCTATGTGGAAAAATGTTGCCATGTACATTGCAGGCATGTTGGCAAGTGCTCGAAGATTCTGCCCATTTCTGCATGTCATAAAAGAGATTTGGGGAAAAGATAAACAGTTGTAAATGCCAATTTCCCATCTGCTCCACAAACACAGGCCACTGAAGGAAAGTGTTGGGCAATTATTTGGATATTCAGGTAATTCTCTCCACCACCACCCCCAAAAGCACATAATTTTGCCTGGAAGAAAAAAAGTAAAATAACTGTGACAAAAAGAGGATGGTAGACTGTGTTGGGGGGGGCGGGCAACAGGAGTGGGGGAGGGAAAGAAGGGGGATGCATCGCCTAATTGCTTATTACAGATAATTGCCTCAATTCTTCACTTCACTGAACCAGGGCAGACCTATACAATGATCTGGTGGACCATTCAAAACGATTCTGGCTTTATTTCTTTATTACAGACTTCTAGGGTTTTGAAGGAGGGAGAAGACGGGGAGGGCACGGATGGAGAAAAACAGAACTGCCACATAAAAGAGAGACAGCAATGGCGGGGGGCAGGGGGCTCGCGGGAGCGAGGCAGGTCGTGAAGAAACGGGCAGACTTGGTTAGGCAGCCCGAAGCAGGAGGCCAAGGGTTTGCCACCAGAGTGGCTGCTCCACATTAAGTTACAACGAGGCTCAGGTTTTTCCAGTTTTAAAACTTCGTCTATGAATGAAGAGATTTCACCCTAAACTGTTTGGCATTTTTTCAGGTCGACCCTGCAAAGTAAAGTGTGTGTCACCCTAACACCCTCTTCCTGGACATTAGCAAAAGGAGGAGGGGAGAGGGTTGGGAGTGGGCTTGCAGGGGGAATTACTTTCTCCCCGATCCTGCGACTTTCAGCCTTTCACTGATCTGTCTCTTACTCCTCCTTCTGTCCTTTGATAAGCAGCAGACCGAGCGAGACCAGCAACCTCATTACTCCCTTATTATCCCTCCCTCCTCTTTCTAGTGTGAAACACAAAGCAGTGGGACTAATGTTTTAACTTCTTTCATGTCGCCTAACATTACGCTGCGCAAATCCATGATGAGAATAGCAGCGAGCGGACCTGAAACCAAACCGAGAGCGTCAACAACAACAGACTAACTGGATTTGGTGTAAAAATGTCACGTTTCCCTTACTGAGTCCACTTAGCTCTCCAGCACCCCTCTCCCACCCTCGCCCCCGCCCGCGGGCCAACTCGGGATTGAAAGTAGGAGGGAGAAGGTTGTGGAGGGAGGAGTGCAAAGAGAAGCAAGCCTATTACACATCCCATAAACCTCAAGACCAGCTCGAAAGCACTTAGCCTTCATTCCTTTTCCAAGGCTATCCTCATGGCCTGTGAGCCCTCTTCTCGGGTAGGGAATGAGGGGGGTGGGGAGCAGGAAAGAGGGAATGTCAGTTAGTGGAGGGGCACGTTTTCTTATGTGCAATCCCTTCTCCCAGATCATGCCTGAATATTCCTAAGAACTGACCTTGGGCAAATCATTTATCTTCCCTTGGCCTCAGTTTCATCATTTGTAAATGGAGCGGAGAGTCCCCTCTAGCTATACCTCTACTGTCCTAACAACTGTCCGGTTCCAGACTCTTTGGAGGGGGGAATGTGGTGGTAGAAGAGGATGGAGGTTCGTTGGTCAGGAGATGGCAAGGAAGATTGGGGGGGGTGTCGTTGGAGGAGAAGGAAGGGGCGCGTTACTCACAGCCTCTCGGTGTTGCGAGGGATATTCCTCGGCACGCTGCGCAGCGCCAGCCCATGACAGTCTACGGTGCTCCCGGAGCAGGAGCATTGCGCCGGGCACGACTGCGGCGCCACCTTGCTCAGAACTACCAGCACTAATCCCAACGACAGGGACAGCTTCTTAAAGCCGAAGCCACACATCTTCCTCCTCCTGTCTCGCCTTTCTCCAACAAGCCCTCGAAGATACCACTCTACCCTCGCCCCCAGGGAACGATCCCAAAAGTCGGAGGTACAGATTCAAAGCGTCAAGCCAGACGACAGTTTAAAAAAAAATGTAATAGTAATAAAAATAATAATAAAACCACCGCAACACACACACGCGCGCCTCCACCCCCTCCTATCTCCACCCTCCTGGCAGGCGCGACTTCAGGAACTTTAGGTCTGCGAAGATCACACCACAGTACAGTGCCCGACTTCACTTATCACCAAGGTTGGAGAGTCCAGCAATTAGTTCGAAGGTCTCATGCGTCCTCTCTTGTCCAAGGATCAACTTGGCGGTAAAAGCAGCCTAGACTCCTCGTTC
Source organism: Vombatus ursinus (assembly GCF_900497805.2). Lineage (NCBI taxonomy): Eukaryota > Metazoa > Chordata > Mammalia > Diprotodontia > Vombatidae > Vombatus > Vombatus ursinus. Next base: position 29,120,109 of record NW_020954596.1, on the reverse strand, counting down.
TCCTCCTGACGGCAAAGATGAGGCGGTGTGTGTCTGTGTCTGTGTGAGGATCTGTGTCTTATCTGCACATAACACACACGTTCACCCCTTACAAATCAGAAAGGCTCTCTCCGGTTATAGATTTCTGTCGGTGTGTTTTTGAAAGACAGGAAAGGTATGGGGAAGTGGGGAGGGAAAGGAGAGAGAGAGAGAGGGAAAGAGGCCAACTTAGACGGGGTAAGGGAGAGGCAAAAAAAAAAAAAAAAAATGCCCCCGCCACTGAAATAAACTCGAGTCCAAAGAGCTACCAGGCACACGATCTTCCTTTGCCTAGAATTGCACACTTCCTGCGAAACTGCATTGCGACCAGTGGCCACCACAGAGCACCACACAAGCAGCCCGGGGGTGGCGAGGCTGGGAGCCTGGGCTAATCTCAGCTCAATTCACTCACTCTTCCTCTCCCAACCTGCAGCCGCAGGAGCAACGGCAGCCGCACCGAGGGGTGCGTTCAGTCTCACCAGCCGAGGAGGGCGGTTTGCAAAACGCACATGCACTTCTGTGAAGAGCTGGGCTCCGCAAATCAACCTCCCAAAGCTCTTCAAAAACCCAGTCTGGATGCAGAGAAAATTGTCAAATGGTAATCAAACAGGAAAGACGAGTCATTTCCCAAAGATAGACTTCTTGGTGTTCCTTCTCTCTACCACCACTCTTTGGGAGGAGGTGTAAGAAGGCCAAGTTTAGCAAGAAATCTTCAAGACTGAATGGGGGTAGCCTTTGGGGATGGTTTACAACTAGGCAGGCAGGGGCGATTTTCAAGAGGTGGAGTTGTTCAGGTAGAGCATCCAGCCAGAGTAGTCTTGGGGTCTTCAGTGGTAGTATTATCCGCAGCTGCGGGGTGTATGGCAAGTGGGGCTGAAATGAACTGAGAGATAAAGACAGCAGCTGAATGTCAAGTGTGTGTGTGTCTGTGTGTGTGTGTGTGTGTGTGTGTGTGTGACCCCCTCTCGTTTCCCGGATACAGTAGCTCTGCAGCAGACACCTGATGGGAAAGGTAGAAACTGAATCTAGTTGAGCCAGATGAGGGGTCCCTGGCCCTCCGAGAGGACCCGCTTGCAGTCACCTGAGAAACACAAGGTGGTCCTTTTAAAGTCCAGGAACTTTTCACTTCGTTTGATCTTCCCTCACCCCACCACCGCCTGATAGGAAAGATGCCCCACAAAGATGAGCTGTCCGCAATTCCCGACGGTGCACCTGACTCCGGGGTTTCAATAAAGAACAGCCCAACTGGTTCCAATCCCTTCTGCTCTCCAGTCTGATTTTTCCCTCTTCTGGAAAGGGAGTTTGGGAAGGGGGAGGTAGTCCACGGGTGGGGTAGGGAGTAAAGAAGGGGGCTCGCTCTTCGAGTTCCCTAGACCCCAGCCAATGTCTAAACAATAGGACGCAGCATACACACACGGCGGCCAAGTCTCCGATTCCCCAAAGAGGCAAAGGTGGGTTTGTTGTGGCAGGAGTTCTTCGCCGTGGCAGCTTGGCGCTGCACTGTGCGTGTCTCAAAAGGACAACAAAAACCCTGGCAAATGCTTCTCAGTCAAGCCTGCTGGCCCGCTCGGAGGATTTCGCTTTCTGCCTCAGCACACAGGGTTTACCCGGGAAAAGCAGCAGCTTTTTCTTGAGCCCGGGAACAACATGATCATCACCATCGCTATCGTCCTCCTTCTCCTCCCCCTCCTCCTCCTCTTCCTCCTCTTTTTGACCACGTTTGTCTGCTTCTGGGCTGCAGCCTCCTCCGCCGCTGCTGCCTCTGTAGCTGCTGCTGTAGCTGCTGCCGCCGCTGCCGCTGCCGCTGCTGCCGCCGCCGCCGCCGCCGCCGCCGCCGCCACAACAGCCGCCTCCGACGTCCGGGCACTTCTCAAATAAATAACACCGAGCGAGAAGTTAACCACGCTCTGTTCTTATATACCAGCTGCGGAGCCCCCACCCCCTCCGGCCACGCCCAAAACCACAGGCGCCGAGCTCACTGGCTGGGCAGCTCCCGAACCCCAAGTACCTCGCTGGGAGAGAGGTGAGAGCGCTAGGGAGAAAGGGGATGGGAGTTGGTAGGGAGGGCAGCTGAGCAAGGTCGGTGATGGGCACACAGGAACGCACAGGCGCGCACAAACACACCAACAGCAAGTTAGGGGTAGAAAAGAGGTTCCTCCACCTCCCACTTCCCACCTCCAGCTCACCCAGCCTGAGAGAGGTGACCGGATGGCTCGCAGTGGTCGAGATCGCTGTTGCTTTAACGAGAAAAAGAGCAAGCTGTATTGAACTAATGCGAAGAAATACACGGGGCAGTCAATAATGCGGTTTTTACCACATGTTTCTGAAGGGGATCGCTCAGTGTTGGCAAACACACATGCACACGAATCTACAGAAGCAGATCTGTGGGAGCACACACACACATACACACGTATGTTTTGGAGAGCTGTAAAGTTTAAGGTTGCTACAAGTTCAAAATCGATGCCTCCCCCCCCCCCATTCTTCCCTTCTACATGCTACACTCTTCCGCTTAACCCCTTCTCTATACTCACATACTTAACAGCACTCCCTTTGAAGGACAATCTTAAAAATCATGAACTTGATGATGGGCTAGGGATTTTGTTTCTTTACAGTCAAACAAACAAAACACCGCAGCCATTTACCCTTTATCTCAGGGTGTAGCTCTAATTTTATTTTTCTTTGTTTTTTGAAAGAGTTTCTTTGCCTCTTCCTTCCTCTGTAATATGTCCAAGCCTGCAGTCTGGCCCAAGGACAGCAGCAGTCACCTTCATCCTTGCATAGCACTTTGTACCTTTCATTCTATGATCATATTATTTTCTTCTTAGTTATTCTGTATAGTTATTATTACGTATTTGTTTACGTGTTATTCCCCCACCTCCCTCCCTCCCTCCCTCTACCTCCCTATACCCTTCCAGATTGTAAATCCCAGACGAGGAAGAAGCAGGTCTTAATTAGAAAACCTTAAGGTTTCCTACTTTGCCTAGAACAAGCTTTGTGTAGGGCAGAATTTCAATAAAGGGTTGACAAATAAATGTTAGATGAATGAATGAATGAGAGAATCTTAGCAAATGACCTTTGGCACCATGTATTTATTTAGTGGTAAGCACTCTGGGCTTCAGTTTTCAGTAAAGTCAAAGGGTTGGACTAATTAATCTCTTAAAACCCTTTCAGCTCTAATCACATCCCTTTCCCTAGTCATCACTACCACTGATAGAAAGTAAGCTCCTTCAGGGTAGGGACAGATTTCCTTTTTGTATCATAGTCATCCAGCTGCAAATTGCCTTGCACATAGTAGGTGCTTATTAAATATTCTTCGAATGGATTAGATTGGATATGATTCTATGAAATGAACTGACTTCTTCCATGAGAAAGGGAAATCTTATCCTGCTATCTTCAAATTATTTTATAGACTTACTTGAGACCTCTGAAAATGATTAATTTTTTGGTTCTTTTTGTAGAGATATTCTCAATCAGGATGTTCCAAAAATGCCCTACAAGGTCTCTCCCCTGTCCAAATTTACCAATTATTCTTCCATACAAATTAGGGCTAGCTATGTCTTTGCCACTCTGGGATCCTTTGACTCCTTTGTGGCTATCTCCATGATAACTGTATTAACTCCTTCTATTCCCCATCCTAACGTTCTGGATTCATAGGCCAGTAGCCCCATTTTTTTTTTGAAGAATTCAAAACAACCACCTTTATTATCTCATTTGTCCCTTCAGATTTGTGTTTAATCAAATTTCAAAGTTTGGTCTTATAATATCCTTGAGGATTAGAAAGAATCAGTTATCATACCCATTTCACACACAGGGTCACAGGATTTAGTATTGGAAAGAAATGTGGAGATCACCTAGCCAACTGTCCTCATTTTAGAGAAGAAGAAAATGAGGCCCAGGGACATGAAGTAACTTGCCCAGTGTCACACAAGTAGTAAATAACAGCTGGGATATGGACCAAGATCTTCTGTCAGTAAATTTAATGTTCTTTATACTGTCATACTCATACACAGAAAAATGATCTTGTTCAAGGTTACATTGGAAGTAGGAGTAGGTGCTAAAGAGTCTTCTTTCCTCTATCACCCAGAACAAAAATGGCCTGTCTCTCTAATAAAATAAATTAAATTATTGTTGAAAATATTATCTTAACAGTTTATTTCACAACTGTGAACTTTGTGAATCACCAAAGAGAAGTAGATTTTAACAGTCACATAAAGCTACCTTTGAGGTCAATATGCTCTAACCCAATTAATGAATTTCCTCTTTTTAAATCACCCCACCCCCAACATGCCCTCTTTTCAAACATATCTAGGTATATGGTTAGTCAGTCAACAAATCTTTAATTAAGCATTTACTGTGGGCCAGGCACTATGCTGAGCCCTGGAAATACAAATATAAGCAAAAACAAAAACAAAAACAAACCAGTTCCTGCCCTCAAAGGGCTTATTTGAGAAAGATTAGACACAAAAGGAAGCTGAAATACAGGGAGGAGAGTGAGAAGAGGTGATCCAGTAGGGAACTCAAAGATAACTAATAAAACAGGACATGCTATATATATTTTTTTAGATTGCTCCAATTCTTAGGAAGTTCTTATATTGAAACAAAATTTTCCTACCTCAAACATACCCCCTTGTACCTCCTGTTCTGCCCTCTGAATTAACATACAATAAGTTTATAGACCTTGTCCACAAAATTGTCCTTTAAGTATTTGGAGATAGCCACCTGTTTTCTCCCTCCCCTTCTTATCTTTTCCCAGTTAAACCTCCTTCAATCATTCCCTATACAATATGGTTGAGACATCTCAGTATACTCCTTGCTTGCCTTTGGAGTACAGTTCATCAGAGACACAGAATTTCAGTGTTCAATGTTATTTGTCAATGCACATATTTGTATTTTGTGATGCCCATTTGTCAAGCATTATTTTAGTTTTTGTGCAAAGAAAGATCACAAATATGAATTCTGGTATTATTTTTTTCTGATACTAAATAACTGACATAATTTGTGTTCACATGACTATAGAAGCATAGTTTTGTTTTTTTTTAATGATATGAAATTTCTATATGAAGTGGTGTATAGTTGGACATGGCAGGTACCACAAGTCTGAGTGGAGTTCATTAAAAAAACAGCAAAACTGTAACTAATTATTGTTTGAGAGACACTGCATGTTAGTTGTCTTGGGTCATCAAGTTAATGTTAACTAAACCAAATGGAAATTTAAGTTAACTAAATGGAAATTTGTATGTAAGTGACCCAGTTACTTTATTTTTTCTTTCAAGTATTATTTCATTATTTTTGTAGTGTTCTTGTAAGATGTAGATGGTAGTGGAATCTATAGTAACATTAACTTCTAACTCCTAATTCAGTGTGTTTAACTTCACCACAAAATTGAAATCTCAGTGTTTCAATTTGATTCTCTAATACCCAACATGGCTAACACAGTCTGTGGTGCCTATTGTCACCACATGAGGTCTCCATAAATCCTGACCTGGATTAGTAGGCATGGAATCGGCTGAAGTCTACACTAAAGACTTCTATGTTATTCTGGGAAAGGAGCCAGTCTCTATAATATTTAAAAAAAAATACAGGGCTCCCAACAACTCACACCTCAGGATGAAAAGAATAAAAAATATATTTTTCTTCATTTCATTTTTTAATGGGACTAAGATAATTGACAGTGGTCTATAATTAACAGCAGAAAGCACTGCTCTTTAAAACTAAACTGTTTTTTTCTTTTTTCAGGATTGATCAACTTCATGACACTCCATGCTTGTCTCTTCAAAGATAAAACAAACAAACAAACAAACCAAAACAGAACAGAACAAAACAAAACAAAACATTCCTATGTCTACTATCTCCTTTGCCATCCCAGTACCCATCAACATAAAGAATATGTAGGGTCTCCTAACACTGGGGTTAAACTTCAGAACTTTAAGTATGCCTGAGGTCATAGCAATCCCTGGGATCCTCCAAAGGGGATAAATCTCACTTGGGTTGGTGAAGATGTAAGTTCTTCAATGCCACTGCCCCTTTCTCTCATTCCCCACCACTACCACCACATATACTTTAATTGGCTTTGGGAAGGAAGGTGAGCATGTTGGAGAGATCCCAGACCATTTTAGTGTTATAAATATGGAAATTGCAGCAAGTCTCTAAAAATAGTTTATCTGTAGAAGATTCCCTAGAATCTTGCTAGACCAGACTGGTAAAGAAACTCCTGAAATAAGTAAATAGTTGAGGGTGATGGTGATGAGAAGTAGACACAGAATAGGCAAATGAGTTCTACAATTTGGCACCCACATAAGACTGATTGCAAATCTTAAAGTGCTGTATTTCTGTTATTTTTGGACTCTCCTGACACCTTTAGTTTCACTGGGGTTTTGATCATTTCACGTGCCAGACACCCTCTAGGGGGCACCAAAATATTTTACCAGGTAACTCCACGATGGTGTAACATAATCTTATGATAGACTGTAGGACTGGAAGAGCATTTTATAGGTAGGAAACTGGAGCTAAGTGACTCAGGCATGGAGTTTAGAGCTAAAAGAGACATTATAGATCATTTATTCCAACATTCTCATTTCACAGATGAGGAAACAGCCTCAGTGAGGTGAAATTACTTGCTCAAAATCTCACAGTGGCCATGCTGGGATTTGAACCCAGGTATTATAATTCCAAATGCAGCTCTCTTTCCACTGTAGCATTCCAAATAAACAAATGTCAGAAACAGAAAGGACACTGGTGAGGTTAATTAGTTTTCCATGAATTCCATTTGATTAATTGTACGTGGTGTGTTGATGCTATGATTTGTTTTTCATTTTGAGATTGGCTACATTAGTTTATGTGTCATAAATTGTGATCAAGCCAGTTATCCTAAGTATCTTCTATTGTTTTAGGGTGTGAGGAGGAAATAGTAGTCCTGTCATAGATAAAAATTCTGAGTGACCATAATCTGGACATATCTAATACTCTGGACATATCTAATGTTCTGGATGTTAGAGAAAATCATCTGGCTGGCCACATGACTAACCTAGCAAAAAGTGGAAGGGAACCAGACCCTAGTTATTTTTTATCATATTTATAAAGGAACTTGGGAACTCAGACAAAGACCTAGTACTTCCCGGTGGTCAGGCCTCAGACTCCATACCTGGAATAGGAAATACTGGGGGCCCCAGGCAATCCTTTTCTCCTAACTAGGGCAGAAACTCAATTCTAGACCAAAAGGCAAAAGATGTAGAAGGTAATATAATCTACAAAAAAAGACTGGTCCTTTGACCAGTGCATTGGATCAAGCCAAACACACATTCAAGTACTCTCCATGTGTGGGATGTTTTGTGTGTCTCAATCCCCTGACATCTCAGAGTATAACTACTGAGTTGGTAACATGTGTAACCTAGATCCTATTGACCTAGAACTGGGAGTTAAACCAGTCACCCTCACTATCAACTTCAGCACTAGGGTTTGGAGAGAGATCACTGATTCAGGGCCATTAACTATTATCACAAAACCTTGGAAGCTAGAGATCTTCACAGCTAGAACCTATGACTACCACATTTATATCTGCTATTCCATTAATCACAGTAATATAAGGTCAGTGTCTCCCAAACAAAAGCCCCCTTTCTTTGTTACATCTCTCTGAATTCTTCTCCTCACCTGGATCAATCCTATCATTCCCCCAGGCTCTTTCTTCCTTGGTCCTTCCCTTTTCTTGTGCCCTCTGGAGCCCTACTCAACAGTGAACAAACTTCCCTTAAATTTTAATCTTCTTTTTACATTCCATCTTTCAATGGTTAGAGAAACTGCTCTTTATCTCTTTTTCTCATTTCCCCACCATACTATCCGTACTGCAGTCATCATCTTCATCTTTTTCCACCTCCTCCAACCTACTGCAACCTCAGACTCAATGTTGTTGAGTTCACCAGCTTGAATAAGTGAGCTTTTATCTTATCTTACTAGGAATCAGATTTCCACTTCTCATTCCTACACACACCTTGCCAATGCTCACATATACTCTTCCTAGTTACCTTTTATGTGTTGTCTTACCAATTGGAACATGAGGTCTTCGCAGTCAAGTAGGATTTGGTGTTTGTACTTGTATTTTCAACACTTCATGTAGTGTTCTCTCTCATAAATGCTCTGTCTCTGTCCCTCTCTGTCTCTTTCTCTGTCTCTGTCTTTCTGTCTTGTCTCTGTCTGTCTCTCTTTTTGTCTCTCTCTTTCCTCTTCCCCTACAAAATACTACATCTTTGACCTCCTATCCAGTGCTTGTTGTTTCTTCTTTCCCATCTCCCTTAATACACTATGCCAGGAGGAAGAATTAGTTTACTCCTTACTCTCCAGAGTCACTTCCAAACTGTCCCTCTTTCATCATCACTCCATTGAGGTTCACTCCACCAGTCTATACCATCTGCTTCACGTCCTTGTTGCTGTGATCTACAGGCTTCCAGGTTATTTTCTCTCTCTCCTTTTTCAGACCAGTATCTAGCTCCTAGTCTTTTTTTTCTAAGTTAATCTCTGCCCGTACATTTAGGAACCTCGGTGAAAAAGCTGACACTCAATTCAAACACTTGGGCCTCCAGTTTTTCGACATGCTAAATTGCCGTGTCCTTCCCCTTATCTCAGTGTTGAATGTTCTTGGAGTTCATCATAACTTATGATTATCACTTCCATTATTCTCTGATTTTGAACTCAAATATTTCCCTTTCTGATTACAACATCCTCTCTTTACATGTTTCCCTATGCCTCACTCCTCCTAAATCTATTCTTCCTTCCCTTTGCAACCTCGAATCTCTCCATTCTTCCCTATACTCCCAGTCCATTATCCTTGTATTGGCCTCACTTTTTTTTTCTCAGTCTTAGTCCAATTCAACTATACATTGCCTTTCACCTTTAACTAAGACACCAAGGTCTGACCATGGCACTCCCCTTTTCAAACAAACTTCAATGGGTCCCTACTATATTGTATTGGTATAACACAAACTCTTTAGCCTTCAGGTGATTTTGTTTTTAAAGCGCACACCTTTAATAAGTGCTTACTATGTGCTCAGAATCTTGCTAAGGCAAAGACCACCTCTGCCATCAAAGAGGGTATTCTAAAGGGGAAAACAATATACATAGGTAAGTAGTGGCCAAAAAGGATCACTTTAGTCTAGAAAGTTACAGAGATAACGAGTAAGGTTATAAAGGAGGGAACTGGCAAATGCTAGAGCTTATTTAATCATGGTTCTTTGTTTCCAAACTGTAGGTATTAGGAAGGGAGGAAAGAGATGGCAAGCTGATCAATGAGGATAATTATGGAGATCATATAAGACTTCCACTAGCAGGATCTTACCAACATTTTTGCCCTTATTTCATGCTAAACCCCTTTACAAACTCAATTGCTAGTCATTTCCCAATCCATTATCAAATTTCCCTCCTCCATGAATTCCCTACAAGCTTTTCCCCATGTTTGGGATCTACTCAATGCCTACCCATTGATGATCATTCAGGATTGAACTCAAGGGCTGCCACTTTGGCAAAACCTTCCCTCATTTCCTCCAGTTGTTAGTACTTGATTTCTCCTAAATTTTCTCATGCTATACTTATTTCTGCATGCATTGTATCTCCCTAGTAAAAGGTTAAGTTTCTTAAAGGTAGCTACTGTTTGTTTTCTTTGTATCTTCTGTGCCCAACACAGTGCTTTTCACATAGTGAGGAGTTGATAAGTATTTGTTGAATTGAACATAAACCCATCTATATTTCTACAGTTGTGAGGTTTTGGATTGCTCTCTTACAGGGGAAAATCATTCAAAGTAAATGTAAACGTTCTAGTCATAATATTATATGCTGCATAAACCCAAAATGCTTTGTCTCTCTCAGGATACAGTTAGTCTGAGGAAGAGTCCAGTGGAAGGTAGACAGGTGGGTTGACTAAGGAAAATTTATGGACCACAAAACTATGTAAACTCTTCAAGAATTCTAGAAAACAGAGCCATTCCTTTAGAAGATTCTTCATAAATAATTTAAAATCCTGATTAACACTCTGGTGAAGGGAGGTGAAATTAAAGATATATTTTAAAATATAATCAAAAGTAAAATCAAAAGCATGAGAACATTTTTGCAAGCCAATATAATGGTTTTTTAATAAGGTTCAAATTATATACTTCTAAAGATATGAACCTGTTTTCAGAAAAGGAAAAAAAATGAAGGATATTCACTTACTATATACCTTTGGAGAGGTCACATTCCCTCTCTGGACCTCAGTTTCCTGATTTGTAAACTGAAAGAAAACTAAACTAGAAGACTTCTTAAGTTCTCTTCCCTCTCAAAAACTATAACCCCATGAAAAATCATATTGTTTTAATTGACTTGACACTATTGCTATAGCAGAGAGAAACATTTCACTCCTGGTACTCCTTTAGATGAAAGTGTCCCAAACTTCTTTCTGACAGTGGGTTAGGTAGGACAGTTCTCGTTCACATTTTATAAATGAGGAGACTGAGGAACAGATAGACTGAATTTTTCCAAAATACTCATCTGGTAGTAGAACTAAACACAAAATGTAGATCTTACTTCTATCCTAAGTTTATGGGATATCTGCTCTCTGTGGGATATCTGCCCAGTGATCAAATTAAGATAAATACAAATCAGACAAATTAAAGAAATTTAAAGGGAAAAAAAATGGCTGGAAAGGAAATAAAACAAATATGGACATCCAGTTACTTGAGATGTGGAAATTCCACTAAAGAGAAAATGTGGTGAAGTCTACATAGAAGGTTAATATAAAATATTATACTGTATGTGCATGCAAAGCCCAAAATCTGTGCCAAAAACTGATACATGTACTCCTTACGAAAAGAACTGAGAGAAGTTAAGTGGTTCTAATAGAGTGTAGGACTAGAGTCAAGAAGGCCTAAGTTAAACTACAGCTTCAGCTACTTGATCGCTTTGGGACTCTGGGCAATTCACTTAACTTCTGTCTGCCTCAGTCTCCCCATCTGTAAAACAGCGATAATAATAGCACCATCTTCCCAGGATTGTTGCAAGGATAAATGAGATAATATTTATAAAATGGTTTATAATCCTTAAAGCACCATATAAATGCTTATTCTTATTCTTATTAATTTTAATTTTTCTTCAGTTATATTTATATGTCCCAATAAAAATCCAAATTGTAACCTAATCTTCAATGACAGATAAGGACCAGAAATAAAATCAGGGTATGGATAGGATGAAGGTTGCCAGTTCAATCTTTATAAGGGATGATTGACTTTGGTCTATTCTATTGACTGCATCTCAAATGACTCATCAATTCATGGTTTTGGTCACCAAATATGAACTCATGTAAGAGTGTAAATGAATCAGTACAAGACCATCACCACAACTGGAAAATAAACCTAATGGTCTCTTGAGTATGGGCTTACTATAATCACATACAAAAAAAAAAACAACAACAAAAAAACAGCACCTTGTAGTTTATTTTAAATCAGAGTTTCTCAAAAATGGGAGGAGAGCAGGATATCCCATTTCCCCACAGGGAAATTCTGAGGGATTGTACAGGCATAAGAACTATGAAACCCAAAGTAGTTGTTTTGTGGTAGAAATCAATGTCTTCTTACCCATCGCTGTTGTTTTTCTAGCCACTGAACTTTTATTCTTGAATTATCCAAGAGGTTTTGTGATTGCATATATCATATAGCACTTTTCTGGGAAGGAGGACAAAAACTGTTAAGTAATCAAATAAAGATTAGCTGTCACAAGTCCCAAAATGTTGGGAATCACAATTATAGGCACAACTCAAGATTGCTACTATAATGGGGTCTGTGGGGGGAATGTAGTGAATAGAACACTAACCTTGGAGTAATGAGTACTGGACTTGAATTCCTTGTAAGATATTTAATAGTTGTAAGGCCACAGGCAAATCACTTAACTTCTCAGAACCTTAGTTTTCTAAGCTATAAAATGGGCATAATAATATCTGGGCCACTGTTGGTGTGAATCATGGGCTTTATGAACTCTAAACCATTATATTGTTGTTGTTCAGACATTTCAGTCGTGATCGACTCTTCATGACGCCATTTACGGTTTTCTTGGCAAAGATACTGCATCAGTTTGCCATTTCCTTCTCCAAATCATGTTACAGATGAGAAAATGGAGGTAAACAGGGTTAAGTGACTTACCCAGGGTCACTCAGCTAGTAAGTATCTGAAGCTGGATTTGAACTCGGGTCTTTTGGATTGCATGCCCAGTTCTCTATCCACTATGCCACATTATATAAGTAATAAAAATAAAATTAATATTAGCACATTGCAATCCATTACCATCCTGGCTTTTTTTGGGGGGGGTGGTGGTTCTTGTTCTTTCACCTTTCCTAGAGATAATCTTTACTTTTCTAGGCAAAAAAAAAAGGAAAGATATTTTCCTTTCAAACAGCCTAGACATTCTGCCATAGACCTGTTATGTTCTGGGGGGAAGGGTGATGTGAAGCATGAGAGAGATGAAAGATGAAAAGTTTATGGGCTATGTAAATCTAGGGAGAACTGGGTTATAAAGAGGAATCTCTGAATACAAACCAATGAATCCAACATCTGAATAAATATACATGGCATGGAACTTGGAGTCACAGAAATATTTGTTTCTTCTAATTTTAATTGCCTCTTGTTTTTTGGAAATCAACCCATAAAACTGTATGTTTCTTCCTCTGACTACGTAGAACTAAACTGAGAAATGCTGCTACATAATTATCCCTCAAATAAAATGGAATGAAAAGCTATATAAAATAAAATTGAATTCTAATGGCATCTTTAAAAAAGAGAAAATAACATAAAAATATAAAATAGTTGGTAATGTCACTTTAAAAGTTTAATAATTCCAAATTGCTTTTGTTTTATGATACAATTATGAACTCTAGCTGTGAATTAGCTCAGCAACAAAGAGAATTCATTTTAATATTTTTGTACACACTCCCCAATTTATATATGTGTGTATACATATATACATACATATATATATATATATATATATATTCATTCCTTGGGTTCTTTTGTTGGGTCCTATTTTCTTCTGCTTAACCAATTTCATATGCGCATACCCTATCAAAATAAGGTTGGAATCTGATGTTAGGTATTAACTCCTTTAATCTCTGACCAATAGGTTAGTGTTCCCACTGGGCACAAAGGCGACAGAAAGTCTAACAGAGTTTGACTGTGAAAGGAGGGAGTGAGAGCAGAGGGACCTAAGGAATAAGAGGGGAGGGCCTTAGGAGGAGGGAGAGTCCCAAGGAGTCCTGAGGGGTCCATAATAGAGTACCAAAGGAGGGGATTGTCAGAGTGCACAGAGGGAGGGAGAGGAAAAGCATGGGAGGAACTTGGAGGGGTGAGGAAAAGACCTGAAGCTGCTCTGGAAGAAAAGACTGAGGCCAGTATGAGAGGGATGTGTGATATGTAAGGGAGGTGGGGAGAGGAGTATCTGGATGTGGGAAAATTTTTTAAAGAGAATTTGATAAAAGGCCTGAACCAATGTCGAGGTTTAAGGGAGCATCTGATTGAGGGCTGTGCCTGAGAGAAACTCCAAAAAGAGATATGCATGTCAGGGAGGGGGCAGTGAAAAGGAGGGAGGAGGAGCTGAATCAGCAGGATGGGGGGGGGCAGGGAATAAGAGGCTACATATTTGAATGAAAAGCGCATTAGGCTAGAGATTCAGAAGACCTGGCATCTTGTCCTGGCTCCACCATCATAACTATCTGTGTGACTTTGGACAAGTCACTCTATCTCTCTGGGCCCTAGCAGCCTCACCTACAGAATGACATTTCAAGCAAATGTTCACTAAATTCCTTCTAGCTCTAAATCTTCCATTTATATGATTTCTTGAACCTCTAAATTCCATGATGCCATCATTCTGAAGTGATCAATCAGAAATATTGCAGTCTATTCTAAAAATCACTGATGACTCAATGAAATAATCATTGCCAGCTATGTGGAAAAAAAATAAAACAGCGTTAGGTGTTCCAACTAATTATTCCCAAACAGTGGCAATGTGAAGTGTGCAGCAGAGGTGAAAAGGGGGAAAGTGCTGAACTGAGATGTGTTAACAGCAATAAACAAAAACAAAGCAATGGCATATAATGTAGCAATATAACTCTATTGAATAGATATCAAGATAGCCCAGCCACTTTGGTGTTCTGTCAGTTTCCTCAAAACAGGATATGAATACAAATTTAAATAGTCAAAATATTGTTAAGGTGCTGGGCTTGAAGTCAGGTAGATCTGGATTCAAATTCCTCCTCTGACACTTATTAATTGTTTGACTCTGGGCAAGTCACTTAAGCTCTCCTGGCCCCCTTTTCCTCATTCATAAAATGAAGTAATTAGACTAGCCTTCTCATGTCCTTTCTAGCTTTAGATTTATAAGCTTATGATCCAATCCAGGAAGTATTTTTAAATGCCTAATAGGGGCAAGGCAGTGCCCTAGACAGTGGGAATTTACAAAGATAAAAACAAACAAACAAACCAAAAATTCTTTACCTTCAAGAAGCATACATTCTACTGAGTTCTACTGGAGTGAGAGTGGGAGATACTGTTTATAAACATAAAATAATAGACAGGAGGGAGCAAATATTGGTGGGGAGGTGTTCTTAATCTGGTTCTCATCGGAATGGATTTCAGGGGTCTGTGAACTTGGGAAAAATGGAGCTTTATTTTCACTTAGAAATTTAGTATTCCCCTCAATTTTGAATGTAAGTAACAAATCACAATAGAATTTCTTATACCAGACTGCCAAAGAGGCTCAGCACTGGAGCATGCACTCACACACTCTTGGGCACATGCACTGGGTTAAGAAACACTGAAGTAAGGGTATCAGGAAAGGCTTCCCATAGTAGGCAATGCCCAGGATGAGCCCTGAAAGGAGCCAGAAATTCTAAGAAGGGGAAATTAGGAGGGAGTATGTTCCAGGCATGGGTTACAGTCTTTGTAAAGGAAGAGAGAGAGAGAGATAGGAAGTGAACTTTTGATTTCAATGAACAGCAAGTAAGCCAGTTTTGCTAAAACACAGAGTACCCAAAAGTGAATAATGTGAAATAAACCTTAAAAGATAGGCAGGAGACATATTGTAAAAGTGAAGTTTCTTGAGTCAGTCAATGACACAGACAGCTCCGTGAGTTAGGAATAGCATTTTGGAAGTTGTGTGGAAAGAGGAAACATTGAATGCTGGGAATCCAGATTAAGAAGCTATTGCAGTAGTTGAGATAAAGGTGATGAGTTTTTGAATGAAAGTGGTAGCAATATGAGTCAAGAGAAGAGGATGAGTGGGAGAAATGGGGGAATATATAAAAGACAAGACTTGGTGAATGTTGGATATGGGGGATATGGGAGAAGAAAGGGTCAAGGACTTTGAAATTACAAAATTGGGGACCTGGAAGGATGGCAAAGCCCTAGGTAGAAATAAGGAAACTTGGAGAAGGTTGGTTTAGTAGGGAAGATAATGAATATCATTTTGTACATGTACATTTGTGCATGTACATGTACATGTCTGAACTACACCCAATTGGTGATGTCCAACAGGCAAAGTTAGTGATGTAGAACTAGCACACAGAATAGACATTGGCCTAGACACTGAAAGAAAGCTACTTACTGTAATTATACCCATAGAAGTTTATGAGATCACAGAGAGAGGATTTATAGAAAGAAGAGAATTCCAGTAAACAGTTTTAAGGAAAACTAGCAATCAAGAAGTTCAGCATTAATCCAGGAGAGAAGAGAGCCTGAGAAAGAGGAGTTAGTCAGGTGGGAGAAGAACCACAATAGAATATCATTAAGAAAGCTGAAGGAGTAGTTAGTTAGTCAATAAGCATCCATTGAACACCTACTATGTGCCAGGCACTGTTTTAAGAACTGGGGAAACAAAAAACAAACAAACAAACGAAAAAGTTTTAATAAAAGAGTCCTTGCTCTGAAGGAGCTCATAATCTAATGGGGGAGACAACTTTCAAACAAATATGCACAGACAAGATAGAGACAAGATAAATAGGAGACAATCAACAGATAAAAGGCACTAGCATTAAGGGAAAAGTTTCTTGTAGAAGGTGGGATATTTGCTGGGAATCCAAGTGGTGGCAATGAGAATAGAATTCTATGCATGGGAGAACAGCCGGTAAAAATGACCGGAGTCAGTAAATGAACATCAGGATGCCCAGTGCCACTAGATTCAACAGTATTTCGGGGAGAAGTAAGGCATAAGGCATATGAAGATAGAGTTGTAAGAAACGGTCAGGTTGTGAAGGGTTTTGAACACCAAACAGAAGATTTTATATTTGATCCTGGAGGTGATAGGGAGCACTGAAGTTTCTTGAGTAAAGATCTGTACTTTAAGAAGACCCCAGGCAGGAAGTAGTCAAAAAATGTTGAAAGCTAAAGAGAGGTCAGAAGGACAAGAGCAATGAAAAGACTATGGGATTTGGTATGTAAGTAATCTTTGCTAACTTTGGAGAGAACAGAATTGAGTGGTGGAGTAGAAAACAGGATTTCAAAAGACTGAGTGGAAGAAAAGAAAATGGAAATAAGGAGTACAGAAAGCTTTTTTCCAGCTTGGCTGTATAGGGGAGAGAGATATAAATTTATAGCATCTGATTTTAACTTTTCTTGCTAACTAGTGACTAGACATACCTCGATTGTCTGAGATGTTGTATGTGGGAGGAAGAGACTTCTTACACCACCTTTCTTCCATGTATCTCTTCTTTCTTTTCCATCACCAGCCCAGTCCAAAGACTCCAACTCTCTGACACAACCTCTCCTTTTGATATGAAAAGGAGTGTGGCTTAGTCTCAAGCAAAGGGGAAAAGAATGAGACCCCAATATCAGAAATGAAGGTTTTGCAAGCAGAAGACTATCCCTTTCCAAAAACCAGTCTGAGCAGAGTTGTGGGAGAAATGTCGGCTCCAAGGACCATGTGGTCAATTAGAAAAGCCCACAGAAGGGAGGGTATTGGCTCTGGCTAAGGGGGTGGAAGCTTATGACATCTAGAGGGGAACCTAAGAGGAAGGCTTCTGCCATCTTCCCCCATTCCTCCATCTAATAAGATGAGAGATCC
This sequence comes from Vombatus ursinus, assembly GCF_900497805.2. Classification (NCBI taxonomy): domain Eukaryota; kingdom Metazoa; phylum Chordata; class Mammalia; order Diprotodontia; family Vombatidae; genus Vombatus; species Vombatus ursinus. The sequence continues at coordinate 29,103,033 of NW_020954596.1, read as the reverse complement.
TTTCAATACCTCCTGAAATCCTGAATCCTAATGGCAATCCAAATTTCCCCATACACATCTTCCCTATGCCCACAGACTCAGAGGATTAATGATTTCAATGACACTACTCACTCCTCCTCTAGACACCCACTTCGTATCTCCAAGACCCTTTCCCACCTTTTGCTTTAGCAGAAGAGCACCCAAGATGTTGGAGCCCCAGTACAAAAGAAGTATGATTCCTGGTATTGACTCATTCCTGTCCTGATGAAGAGACAATGGTAAACAAAATTCATTTCCTGGAGGAGCCTATTCAGTTAGCAATTCTGACCCCCCAGGATGACTCACTTTTATAGGAACCCATAGCTGCTCTCTCCCTCTTTGGGATGTTGATTTGGCCACACCAGGGACAAAGCCCCACTATCCTAGGACTGTTCTCATAGCTCAACCTTGTCAGAGCAATTAATCAGTTGTAATATCTCATTATGTATTCTTACTTTAAACAGTTTTTTTTTCCTTTTAAGCACTTCTGTCATTCTGGCCTGATCTTCAGAACAGTCCTCATTATGGCTAACAAGCAATGTGAAGAAAAAAGCCCAAATGAACAATTGACTGTATCCTCAAAATCATGATCCAGGGAAAGCTAAAGATCATGTGGAGAGGGAAACAATATGTAAGCAAATGTGACATTTGGATCCTTAGAATTTGTACTTGATATAAAATAGAAAATATTTATACCTGCTGGCCAAGCAATAGGGAAATTCAGGCAATAAACGGACTTCATAAAACCTATGATAACTGTCATTTATAAAGTATTTTAAAGTTTGCAAAGTTCTTTACATACTAACTTATTTGAACCTCACAATAACCCCGTGAGGTAGGTGCTATAGCTATTATTGTCATAATTTTACAGTTGAAGAAACTGAGCCTCTGCATAAGTGACATACCCATGATGACATAGCCATTAAGTGTCAGAGGCTGGATTTGAACCTAGGTATTAATTCCTTACTCTAAGTGTAACACTTTATCCATTACACCAGAACATATCACAGACTTTGGAAGTTTCAATAAAAATTATTGAACAAATTGGACTTTATACTTAGGCCAGTATATTATGAGTCTTTTAAGTTGACTTAGGTTTGGATAATAATCAACTATGTATTCTTTATTTAACTGCACATAGGCTATTTATGCCCTTGTGCATTTGTAAAATTTATATTTAATAAGCATGTTTTCATCCAGTTGGAATACTATCTTGACCATGATACCTAATCATCCATACATATGCATAGAAGTTTGAAAGCTCTTAGCTTAAACAACCTTTAAAAACATTAGATTTGATGACACATATGTGTTTTTTTCCCCCTGCTGTTATATAAGTGACAACATACCTTTATGTTTCAAAACTGGAGATTAGAGCCTATTAACCCTAATTCTACACAGATAACTGGATGAAAAGAATTTTTCCACACGTGGATGTATGCTTTTATATTTTGAAAACTTCTGCTTAATCACACATGAAATGAATTCATAAATTGAAATCTGCTTGATTTGCAATCAAAAGCAGTAGGACAATGCTATCTCTATATGTTTTCAGAATTTAGCTCCAGCTGTTTTGAGAAACAACCAAAAGACTGAGAAGAGTTGCCAAATATCCTGAGGAGAGATTGAGGAGAATAAGCTATTTTTGCTATAATTACTTGAAAATCATTGTCACTAGAAGTAAATGTAATTACAGTATTCTCTAGTACAAAATGCAATTCAAAATTTTAACCTATTTTCCACAGGACATTTTTTGCTGAATCTGAATTTAATCATAAAATCTATTAAATTAGGTGTGCACTAACTGCTGAGATAATATTCAATAATCAATATAAGTTCTGGGGCTACTAAGTCAATAAATGTCTCTTTCCAGTACTCAGTACATTCATAAGTGAAGGCTTTATATTTAGTAGAGAAATGTGCTCATCTGCTTAGGCTAGCAAATGATCTCTAATGTCAAAATTATCACATATTAAAATGGTTCATTCCACATGGTTCTTCAAACATTCATTCATTCAGCAAACATTCATTAAGCAACTCTGTTGTGTAATGCACTATACTGTGTATTTCTTTTTCTTTTCTTTTTTTAATTATTTTTTTTTATTTTTAGTTTTCAACATTTACTTCCACAAGATTTTCAGTTCCAATTCCAGTGAGAATGGGCATATGTGTGTATATTTATATAAAATACATTTTTAATGTCTTTGGGCTAACAGGGAGTGTAAACATGATATAGTTTTGACCTAAGCTATTTTTCCCTGCTTAACTAAATATCAAATAAGGAAATTATTTTGGCATCATTTATAGATAGTGATTTTATTGGTGAGGGAATTCCCTACATCTGTGAAGGTCAGCAGTTTATCTATTTCTTAGGGCATATAGAATTTAAGTGACTTGACCATAATATATTTCAGAGGTAGGAAGACTTGGAGTCAGATCTTCCTGAATTCTGGAAGTCCTAGATTCAAATATTGCCTCACCCACATACTATTAGCTTAACAACAATCCTTTAACCTGTCAGTGCCTGCGGTAATACTCTGAGCTGGTAAGTTTCAGATGAGCTTATATTTCTATACCAGTTACTGCACCAGGGAAATCAAAGAGGAGAGAGAGAGACAGAGAGAGAGAAAGAGAAAGATTAGATAATGACATTTCCTATAGCTTTGCAAATAGGCAAGAAGTATCTTGCGATCTTTGCTCTAGTATTCCAGAATCAATCAATGTGTACATTTCTATCATTTGTAGGATAAATTTCTAACTAGAACTGACCTTCAGGAAACTATACTCTATTTAAATTTAGACCTCAGCAGAGGAAAAGTATCTCTTTCAAAGTCCTGAGATAAGTGTCTAGAGCCCTTGTTGAATAGAATACATCTTATGTGGCTATCATATCCTTTACATAGAATATCAGGTAGTTAAAATTCTCTATAATGGTGGTGGAACTATGGTCATATTAACTCTTTCTTTACAACTAGAAGAAGTTGGACATGAGAGGATACATTGGCAACTGGAATTTGGCAAGGAGAACCTAGACAGAGCTAGAAGACCTGTTCCCTTAGATGGAAGCTGCGACAGAAGGATCAGTTCAGGCCACTGTTAGCTCACTCCTCATTGACAGAATCACAAAATCTCTGGCTTGGAAAAGTTCACAAAGATTATGTAGCATAAACAGTGTCTAAACAAGAATTCTTTCCACAACGCATCTTTCCTTGAAAACTATTTGGGGAAGCCCAATGTCTCCAGAAATAACCCAGTTCACCTTTGTATGGCTCTAGTTTTTCTTTAGGAGACTAAATCTTTCTTTCTGCAGCTTCTATCTATTGCTCTAACTAGGGGTTCTTAGCCTTATTTCAAAAAATATTTTGATAACTATATTTTCATATACTTGGTTTCATTTGCAATCTCACATATTTGCTTCTATGCATTTAAAAACATTTTTCTGAGAAGGGTCCACAGACTTCACCACACTGGCCAAAGCGTCCTTGATACCAAAAATAAATAAATAAATAAACAAACAAACAAACAAATAAATAAATAAATAAAAGAAGAAGAAGAACTCTTGCTCAAATTTCTTCCTTCCTTCTGTGTACAGGCCTCCCATTTTCCTAGGGATTCACAGAAAATTCCAGGTCTCTTTCACACAAAGGTTTGTCTAGATATAACACTCTCATTCTGTATTTACAGAGTTCATTAAAAAAAAATCAATTGTAGGACTTTATAGTTAAAGTGATTAAATTTCATTATATTAGATTTAGCCCATCATTCTGACCTGCCAAGATATTTTTGATTCTGCCACTAAGTTGTTAGCTATCACTTCCAGTTTTGGGTTTCTGCATATTTGACAAGCATATTCTATATGCCTTTTTTCAAGTTACTAGTAAACAAGTTAAATGTTAAATGATCCTCATAGGACCAAGAACCATTTGCTGGTATACTCTACTAGATAGAGACATATCTCTAAGCTGATATCAGCTCATTAATGACTAACAGTTCTTTGGTTTGGTCCTTAAACCCAGAACTATATTTCCACAAAACTATTTTCAATTAACCCATATCTCGCCATTTTGTCCCCAAAGATAGCATGAAAACCTTTGTCAAATGATTAGCTGAAATCTAGGTGAACTGTTACCACTTGGTATGTCCTTCTCTTGAGAAGCCATTCTGACTCAATTATCACTGCTTTTTTGTTTGTTTGTTTTGTTTGTTTCAAGTGAAAGGGACTGACTTATAATTCCATTGATATTGGAGACTCCCTGGAGAAGAAACTCTCTCTACCAATGTAGTAGGCTGGCACTTTCACTGAAATTTAGATAGTTGTCTAGAGCGCTGAGATGTTAAATGATTTGCCCAGGATCATGAAGTGAGTATGTGAAAGAGATGGGACAGTTTCTAGTCTTCAGAAACCATTCTTTTAATAATCCATTTTAGGAGTTTGTCAGTTAAAGGAGAGTATTTTCTAAGCACCTACTGCATAGGAGGCAGTGTTAAAAATTGGAAACACACACACACACACACACACACATACATGTGCCAAAAAAATTCCTGCTCTCTCAAGGAGCTCACAGTCCAATGGGGAGGGAGGGAGAGATCATATGTATAACAACCTTTTCCAATAAAGATACAGAGAGGAAAAATTAGAGATAACCAGTAGAGGAAAGACACTAACATTAGAGGGGTTGGGAAAGGCTTCTTGTAGAGCATGAAATTTTAGCTGGGACCTGAAGGAAGCCAGAGAAGCCAGAAGACAGGAGTGAGAACTCAGGGTTGGCCAGAAGATGGAGGGTCTTGGGTGAGGAACATCAGGGCTGGTACCAGTGCACCAAAGAACACTTGTTCAGAGAAGTACAAACAATAAAGTATAAGAAGACTGGAAATGTAGGAAGGAGAAAGGTTATAAAGGGCTTTAATGGGCAAGTAGAAGATTTTATATTTGATCTTGGAGGTAACAGAGAGTCACTGGGATTTGTTGAATTGGGTGGTGAGTTGGGTGGAGTGGTCAGAACTATTCTTTAGAAAGCTCATTTTGATGTCTCACTGGAGGAGCAGGGAGAGAACTTGAGGCAGGAAGACTAGTCAGATTGTTGCAATAGTCCAAGTGTGAGGTAATGAGATACTGTACCTGAGCTATGAGTTGGCAGTATCAGACAAAAGAAGGGAGTGTATAAAAGAGAATCAAAGTTGAGCTCTCTGGTCTATTGCTTTCAAACTCTAGCCTTTTTTTTTAATGTTGGAACATTTTCCTCCTAGCCCTGTTATATCTCTCCTATTCTCCAAGATCTCTTAAAGATTTCAGATGGTTCTTGAGCAATGGCACCTGTTCAGTACCCATGGATGTAGTTTATCTAGTTCTGGTGACTTGAATTAACGTAAGACAGCTAGGAGCTCTCTTACTCTCTCCTCATTTTTTTTTTTTTTTGAGAGGGAGAGAGGATTCTGGGAGAATTTGGGTAGGCAAATTTCACCTATGATTTTTTTTTTTAATTTTTGGTATGAGCACTCCTTGTGTAGAAATTTCCTTTACCACTGTTGACTAGAAACCTTACTGTAACTTATGGCCACAGAGAGTTTCTTGGATCTCTGAGAAGCAACTTGCCCATGGTCGCAGATGAAGTATGTGTCAGAGGCAGAGCTTGAACTGTGGATTCTAAATCCAAAGAAAGATCTCTAAGGAATAGGCCATGTCACTTCTCATCTCCTCACTTCTTTCGGGTTTAAACTCCTTATTAATCATTTTTTCCCCTGCCCTTCTCAGTTTGAAGGTTTTTTCTCTTTGGAATAGAAAACAAAATTTTAAAATTTGAGTAGTTCTGGCTTCTCTTTGTAATCTGTTTTTATTATCTATTTCTCCCGATAGAACAGTCCTATTCCTCATACACTTCTCATATCTACATAGATTTAAAAATAACAAACATCATCTTTAATGTATTTAGCATTCATTATAAACCTTAGGTCAATCTTAGTCTTAGTGTACTTGACACTATTCCTACAAGACTATACCTTCCTTTTTTGTTTATACTCCATTACCTGACCTTGCTTCTATCCTCTATACTTGTTATTTTTGTTTTAATTTAAGATGGTTCAGAATTAATTGTGCATTTACATTGGTCTATTTAGGCTGTTCTACTTTTTCTTCCTCCTCAGAATGCTTACTGTTTGTATCACCGAGATTTCATTCTTGACAGTTTCCTATGTCTCTGGAACTGACTTTCTAAATGTGCACTGGATTTCTCTTAACACATTGAAGTATTTTCATCCAAATTTAGAGTACATGTTAGACTATGCTTGGATTTCCCCTCTATTATCTTGAATTATCAGGTAAATTAATCACTCCTTCACAAGGATCCATTTATCCATTTGTCTTTACTTCAGCAACTGGTTCTTCATTGTTCATTCTATTGGATCAAGAATAATTATTTCCCTTGTTGTTTTCTCCCCCTTTCTACCTTCAGGTGGAGGAATTTACCAAAAAAAAAAGAAGGCAAAGAAGAAATGAAAGGAGAGAAGAGAGAAAGAGAAGAAGATAGAAGAAAAGAAAAGGGAAAGGGGGAAGGAAGGAAAGAAAGGAGTGAAGGAAGAAGGAAGAAAGAAAAAGAAAAAGGCTCAAGAAGATAAGACAGTAAATTATCAGTTACTTTGCCTTTGGCACAGAGAGAACTCCAGAAAAGATCTGAAAAATTGAAATTTCCCACTACTACAATATCATGTCTCTGTGTCAGGGTTCTGATCTGTTTCCTAAACTCATCTGTTTCCTCCTTCTGTCCAGGTTTTCTATAGTATATACCTGTGACAGTATCACTTTAACCTCTTGCTTTTTTAAAATTTTTATCAAAATACTTTCCAGCAGGCTCTTCTCTTTTGATTCCTGGATTCCTCAAGTGAATATTCTAAATATGTTGTTCTACAGAGCCCCAGAATAGATCTTTGGATCTATTCTGTTTCTTTCAAATAAAGCATAATGATAGCTAACATTAATATACTGTTTTAAAACACTGTATGTACATTGTCTCATTTGATCTCAGAATAACGGTTAGGTAGGTACTATTGTCCCTATATCACAGAAAAGGATAATGCATTTCATAGAGGATATGTGGTTTGCCCAGGGTTATATATGTAGTTAGCACTGGAAATAAGGCTCAAACTCTGGTCTCTCCTGACTTAGTGCAATGCACTTTCCATTATTCAAATTCACAGCTCAGATGTATACTCTTAGACGTATTCCAGTCATCATTCTCATCTAATAAATCTCAGTGATACTGGAGTATCACTCAGGTTGAATTTCTCTCCTTGTTTCAGTATTTCTATTTTATTTTATTACCCATATCCTGTAAATCTTTGTACAGATGTGAGTTTTATTGCTGTCTGCTTTCTCAAATTTTTTTTCTCCTGTGAAATATTGGGCATATCTATTGCTATTCTTCTTTCTATACTATAAGTTCCTTTACCTCTATAATTTCTTACTTGGCAGATGTGTATAGGTAGTTTTGTTTCTTCCCTCTCACTTGTCATGTTAAAGCTCTTTGATGAAATTTATAAGACACTGGGCAAATTCATTTTTTTTTTACTAGTTCAAGATAGGTGTACTCCATCTCTGGGCAAGAATCCATCATTTCAGAATTCAAAGTCCATTCCCAGATACTGTCTTCTTAAGCAACTGTTTGCTTCCCCAAATTACCTTTCTGTTTAGATGGACTTACCTTCAGTTGGCAGCAGGATGAAAGTACCTCCTGAATCTCTAAGGGCTTCAGGTTCTTTTCCATAACTTCACAATTCCCAAGGATGTATTCTTTTTGTTATTATCATGTGTTACTATTTGAATCAGCAAAAGTTGACATTTAAAGCCCTTCACAATCTGGCCTCTTCCTACCCTTCCAGTCTTCTTATACTTTACTACCTCTCATGTGTGATCCAGCTGCACTGGTGTCCTTATTTCTCACACACAAAAATCCATCTCTCTACTATGTGTTTGCACTAGCTGTCTCCCGTGCCTGGAATATTCTCCTTCCTCACCCCTGACTCTGAGCTTCCCTAGCTTCTTTCCACGCTCAGCTTAAATCCTACCTTCTTTTATTTTTTTTTGAATTCAGTTTTTTTTTACTTTATTTTATTTTACTTTTATTTATTAATATTTTTAAAATATTTATTTATTTGTAGTTTTCCATATTCACTTTTATAAGATTTTGAATTCTAAATTTCCCCCCCTCTCTCCCCGCCCCCTCCTCAAAATGTCATGCAATCTGATATAAGCTATACATGTACAATCATATGAAGCATATCTCTACATTAGTCATGCTGTGAAGGAAGAATCAGAATGAAAGGGAAAAACCATGAGAAAAAAAAAAAGAGAAAATAGTTTACTTCGATCTCCATTCAAACTCCACAGCTCTTTCTCTGGATGTGGATAGCATTTTCCATTATGAGTCTTTTGGAATTGCTTAAATCATTGTATTGCTGAGAGGAGCTAAGTCTAACAAAGTTGGTCATTGCACAATGTTGCTGTTACTGTATATGATGTTCTTCTGGTTCTGCTTGCTTCACTCAGCATCTGTTCATGTAGGTCTTTCTAGGTTTTTCTCAAATCTGCCTGCTCATCATTTCTTATGGAACAAGAGTATTCCATCACATTCATATATCACAGCTTGTTCAGTCATTCCCCAACTGATGGCCATTCCCTCATTTTCCAATTCTTTGCCACCACAAAAAGAGCTGCTATAACTATTTTTATACATGAGGGTCCTTTTCCCTTTGCTGAATCAAAGGGTATGCACATTTATTATAGCCCTTTGGGCATAGTTCCAAGTTGCTCTATAGAATGGTTGTATCAGTTCACAACTCCACCAATAATGCATTAGTGTTCCAATTTTCCCACATCTTCTCCAGCATTTATCTTTTTCCATTTTTTTTGTCATGTTAGCCAATGTGATAGTTGTGATGGGGTACTTCAGAGTTGTTTTAATTTGTATTAAATCTCACCTTTTTCAGGAAATCTTCCTGATTCCCTTTCTCTAAGAAAATTTTCTACTTAGTTTATGTTTTGTGTGTTTAATAATTTGCACGCTGTCTCCCTCATTAGAATGTGAGCTCCTTGAAATCAGAGACTGTTTGCCTTTCTTGATTAAAAGAGACACTCTTGATTTACTCAGATTTTCTTTAAAATATTCTAGCAAGTCCCTCAACCTGGAAGCTCACTCCACTCAGGGACTTACTTCATACATTAGAAGTTCCCACCACTCTTGCAGCCTCCCCCTCTAATTGGCTGATCCCTCCCCAGACCCTCCATTTAAATGAGGAAACCCCACCAGGCACATCTTCATTCCTCTTCAGGCTACTTGCACTGCTGACTCTTCTGGACTTTCTTTTCAATGTCTCAGAAACTTCTTTACCCTAGAAGCTTATTCCACTGCTCAGGATCACCAAAATTTAATAAGTCATAGGTTCCCCGTAAATAAAAAAGCTGGACCCTTTCAAGAAGAAATAGAATCTGGAAGTCCAGGAAATAGTGATATGGATCTATAGGAAATATCAGAGGAAATGGCATTCAATAAAAGAGAGAGGAAGAAGAGGTGAATAGTGGTGCTCTTGTAAGTCTTTCCAGGTTTCTCTGAGAGGATCCTGCTTATCATTTCTTACAGCACAATTTATTTCTTTATATATATATAATATATATATATTATATATATGTATGTGTATATATATATTACAATATTCTTATGGTATTCCATCACAATCACAAACCACATTTTGTTCAGCCATTCCCCAATTGATGGGCATCCTTTCAATTTCCAATTCTTTGCCACCATAAAAAAAGCTGTTATAAAAAATTTTGTTCATACAGATCCTTTTTTGTTGTTGTTGTTTGTCTCTTTTGGGATACAGATCTACTCATCATATTGCTAGGTCGAAGGGTATGCATGGTTTTATAGCCCTTTGGAAATAGTTCCAAATTGCTCTACAGAATAGTTTAATCAGTTCATAACTCCACCAGCAGTTCATTAATGTCTCATTTTCCACATATTCCCTCCACTATTCATCATTTTCCTTTTTCTGTCCTCTTAACCAATCTAATAGTTATGAGATAGTACATCAGAATTGTTTTAATTTGCATTTCTTCAATCATAAGTGATTTAGAGCATTTATTTTTTCATATGGGTATACACAGCTTTGATCACTTCATCTGAAAATTTCATATCTTTTGATCATTTGTAAATTGGGAATTGGCTCTTATTTTCATAAATTTAACTCAGTTCTTTATATGTTTGAGAAATGAGGCCTTTTTCAGAGAAACTTACTTTAATTTTTTTTCACAGTTATTATTGCTAACTGTATTTCCCTCCATCCTATTTCCTTCCTCCCTTTTTATCCTATTATCTCTCTCCTTGCGCCCTGTTCCTCCTTAAACATATTTTGCTTCTGATTAGCCCCTCCCCCCAATCTGCCCTCCCTTCTATCACCTTTCACCCCTTCTCTTATCCCCTTCCTCTCCTACTTTCCTATAGGTAAGAAAGATTTCTATACCCAATTAAGTGTGTATGTTATTCCCTCTTTGAGCCAATTATGGTGAGAGTAAGGTTCACTCCCTCCCTCTCACCTGCCCCATCTTCCCCTTCACTGCAAAAGCTTTTTTTTGCCTCTTTTATGTGACATAATTTACTCAATTCTACCTCTCCCTTTCCCTTTTCCCCAGTACATTCCTCTCTTACCCCTTAATTTTATTTTTTTAGATATTCCTTCATATTTAACTCATTACTGTACACTCTATTTACATATACTTCTATGTGTCCTAATAATTAGAAAGTTCCTATGAGTTCCAAATAGCATTTTCCCATGTAGGAATGCAAACAGTTTAGCCTTATTAAGTCCCTTATGATTTCCCTTTCCTGTTTGCCTTTTTATGCTTCTTTTGAATCTTTTATTTGACAGTCAAATTTTCTATTCAGCTGATCTTTTCATCATGAATGCTTGAAAGTCCTTTATTTCATTGAATCTCTATTTTTTTCCCCAAAAGATTATACTCAGTTTTGCTGGGTAGGTGAGTCTTGGTTGTAATCCTAGCTCCTTTGCCCTCTGGAATATCATATTCCAAACCCTCCAATCCTTTAATGTAGAAGCTGCTAAATCTTGTGTTCTCCTGACTGTTGTTACAACATACTTGAATTGTTTCTTTCTGACTGCTTAAAATATTTTCTCTTTGACCTGAGAGCTCTGGAATTTGACTATAATATTCCTAGGAGTTTTCCTTTGGGAATCTCAGGAGGTGATCAGTGGATTATTTCAATTTCTATTTTACCCTCTGGTTCTAGAATAAGAGGACAGTCTTCCTTGATAATTTCTTGAAAAATGATGTCTAGATCCTTTTTTTGATCATGGCTTTTGGGTAGTCCAATAATTGTTAAATTAACTCTTCTGGATCTATTTTCCAGGCCAGTTGTTTTTCCAATGAGATATTTCACATTGTCTTCAATTTTTTTTATTCTTTTTGTTTTATTTTATTGTTTCTCAATTTCTCATAAAGTTATTAGCTTCCATTTGCTCCATTCTAATTTTTAAGGAATTACTTTCTTCAGTGAGCTTTTGAAACTCCTTTTCCATTTGGCCAATTCTGCTTTCTAAGACATTCTTCTCCTCATTGGCTTTTTGTACTTCTTTTACCATTTGGCCTAGTCTGTTTTTTAAGGTTTTTTTTCTTCAGTATTTTGTGTGTGTGAGTGTGTGTGTGTGTGCACTTTATCAAGCTGTTGACTCATTTTTTATGATTTTCTTGCATCATCTCATTTCTCTTCCCAATTTTTCCTCTACCTCTCTTACTTGATTTTCTAAATACTCTTTGAGCTCTTCCATGGCCTAAGACCAAATCAAATTTTTCTTGGAGGATTTGGTTGTAGGAGCTTTGACTTTGTGTTGTCTTCTTCTGAGTGTGTGTTTTGATCTTCCTTGTCATACCATAGTAACTTTCTATGGTAAAAAAAAATTTTTTTCTATTTGCTCATTTTCCTGGCCTATTACTTGACTTTTAACTCTTTTAAACTATTTAAACTCTTTTTAAAGTAGAACTCTGCTTCCAGGGTGCAGGGCTCACTGTCCTGAGTTTCAGGGGTTTTGTGTAGCTGTTTTCAGAGATACTTATAGTGACATCTAAGTTTTCATTTCTTCTAAGGTGGTATGATCTAAGGTGAGGTGTTTACTACTCTCTTGGTCTGTGCTCTTGACTGTGAGTGATGCCAAGCACTATTTTTTGGAACTCTGAAGGAGGGTCCCTGCTCTACTGTGTCCATAAGCTCTGGTGTGCTAGTGTTTCTCCTTGGCCTAGGACTGCCACTCAGGATTATGACCTAGATCCAAAGCAACAGAATCCTGCCTCAGTGCTAGCAAAGAGACCTCTGTAATCTCTTTCTGACCAGTTGCTTGACCTCCTTACCATCTGTTGACTGACAGCTCCAGATGCAGCCGCTGCCATTGCTGATTTAGTGGCTTCCAAGGCCTGCTCTTGATTTGCTGGGATAGGACTGTGCTGGAGCAGTATGTGCTGGCCTGTGTTCCGCTCTCACCCAGGTGTGAAGACCTTTCCTGCCAACCTTCCAAGTTGTCTTGGGCTGGAAAATTGTTTCATGCCATCTTTTTGTGAGTTCTGCTGCTCTAGAACTCATTTAGAGTCATCATTTAAAGGTATTTGCAGGGGTTTGGGGGAGAGCTCAGGTGAGTCCCTGCCTTTACTCCACCATCTTGGCTCCACTTCCCAAACTGCCTAATTCTAATGTCCATTTGCTGTACTGAGTGCTCAGTATCTGGGGACTACTGGGTGAGGTTTTATTTCTAGAAGAATCCCACCTTTTCTTTTCTTAAATGATTCTCACTCACTTGCTTTTAACTGGTGATTTTCACCTTCTTATAAAAACTCTGATGTAAACAGATTTTTTTTCACAATTGATATCTATGAGACAGTATCTAATTACTAGCTTGTTGCACCCCTTTCAACTTAGTCTATTGTCTTCTGCTGATAAGACTTCCTTGAAGGCTCTGTTCTCTTGGTGGGGAAAAACTGGTTTTGGAATAAGAGGGCAAATAATTTTGTACACATAAGTCCCTTTTCTTTTTCTTTGATCTCTTTATGATAGAATTAATAGTGGTATTTCTAGGTCAAAGGATGTGCACAGCTTTATAGCCCTTTAGACATATTTTTTTCCTTTTTTCCTTTTTTTCTGATTCTACTTCATTTTTATTTTTTATTAATTTATTTTGATTTATCAACAATCACTTCCATAAGCTTTTGAGTTTTAAATTTTTTTCTCTTCCTTCCTTCCTACATCTCCCCCCAAGATGGCATACATCTGATATAGGCTGTACATATATAGTTCTATTAAGCATATTTTCACATTAATGATGTTGTAAAGAAGAATTAGAACCAATTGGAGGAACCACCATAAAGAGGAAACAAAAAAAAACAGAAGAAAAAAATAGCAAATACTTGCTACAATCTGCATTCAAACTCCATGGTTCTATTTTTTTTTTTTGGATATGGATAGCATTTTCCATCCTGAGACCTTTGGAGATGTCTTAGATCCTTGCATTGCTGAGAAGGGCTAAGTTTATCAATGTTAGTCATCACATTACATGGTTGTTACTGTGTACAGTGTTCTCCTGGTTCTGCTCACTTCACTCAGCATCAGTCCATACAAGTCTTTCTGGGTTTTTATGAAGTCCTCTTGCTCATCATTTCTTATAGTACAATAGTATTCCATTCCATTCACATACCATAACTTGTTCAGCCATTCCCCAATTGATGGGCAATCTCTCAATTTCCAATTCTTTGCCACCACAAAAATAGCTGCTATAAATATTTTGTGCATGTGTGTCCTTTTCTCATTTGTATGATCTCTTTGGGATATAGCCCTAGAAGTGCTATTGCTGGGTCAAAGAGCATGCACATTTTTATAGCGCTTTGGGCATAGTTCCAAATTTTTCTCCAAAATGGTTGGATCATTTCACAACTCCACCAACAATGCATTAGTGTTCCAATTTTCCCACATCTTCTCCAACATTTATCATTTTCCTGTTTTGTCATGTTGGCCAATCTGATAGGTGTGATGTGGTACCTCAGAGTTGTTTTGATTTGCATTTCTCTAATCAATAGTGATTT
>NW_020954596.1:28997290-29088874 GCF_900497805.2 Vombatus ursinus | reverse complement strand
TTATCAATTGGGGAATGGCTTGTATTCTTAGAAATTTGACTTAATTCTCTATATATTTTAGAAATGAGGCCCTTATCAGAGAGACTGGTTGTAAAAATTCTTCCCCATTTTTCTCCTTTCCATCTAATTTTGGTTGCATTGGTTTTGTTTGTGCAAAAACTTTTCAATTTAATGTAATCAAAATTATCCATTTTGCATTTCATAATGTCCTCTATCCCTTGTTTGGTTATGAATGCTTCTGTTCTCCATAAATCTGATAGGTAAGCTATTCCTTGCTCTCCCAGTTTGCTTATAGTATCAGCCTTTATATCTAAATCATGAACACATTTTGACTTTATTTTGGTATATGGTGTGAGATTTTGGTCTATGCCTAGTTTCTGCCATACTCTTTTTCAGTTTTCCCAGCAGTTTTTTTCAAAGAGTGGGTTCTTATCCCAGAAGCTGGGGTCTTTGGGTTTATCAAATAATATATTACTATAGTCATTGACTACTGTGTCTTGTATACTTAACCTATTCCACTGATCCACCACTCTATTTCTTAGCCAGTACCAAGCAGTTTTGATGATTGCTGCTTTATAATACAATTTAAGATCTGGAATGGCTAGGCCACTTTCCCCTGCATTTCTTTTCATTAGTTCTCTTGATATTCTGGACCTTTCATTCTTCCAAATGAATCTTGTTATTATTTTTTCTAACTCTATAAAATATTTTTTTGGTAGTTTGATTGGTATGGCACTGAATAAGTAAATTAGCTTAGGTAGAATTGTCATTTTTATTATATTAGCTCGGCCTACCCATGAGCAACTGATGTTTTTCCAATTATTTAGATCTCATTTTATTTGCGTGAAAAGTGTTTTGTAATTGTGTTCATAGAGTTCCTGGGTTTGTTTCAGAAGGTAGACTCCTAAATATTTTATAATGTCTACAGTAAGTTTAAATGGAATTTCTCTTTCTATCTCTTGCTGTTGGGCTTTGTTGGTAATATATAGAAATGCCAATGATTTATGTGGGTTTATTTTATAGCCTGCAACTTTGCTAAAGTTGTTTATTATTTCAAGTAGTTTTTTACTTGATTCTCTGGGATTCTCTAAGTATAACATCATGTCATCTGCAAAGAGTGATAGCTTTGTTTCTTCTCTGCCTATTCTAATGCCTTCAATGTCTTTTTCTTCTCTTATTGCTAAAACTAACTTTTCCAGTATGATGTTGAATAACAGTGGCGATAATGAACATCCTTGTTCCACCCCTGATCTTATTGGAAATGCTTCTAGCTTGTCCCCATTACATATTATGCTTGCTGAAGGTTTTAGACAGATGCTATTTATTATTTTAAGGAAGACTCCATTTATACCTATGCTCTCTAGTGTTTTTAGTAGGAATGGGTGTTGTATTTTGTCAAAAGCTTTTTCTGCATCTATTCAGATGATCATGTGGTTTCTGTTAGTTTTGGCATTGATATGGTGGATTATGCTGATAGTTTTCCTTATATTGAACCAGCCCTGCATTCCTGGTATAAATCCTACCTGGTCATAGTGTATTATTCAGGTGATAAGTTGCTGTAATCCATTTGCTAATATTTTGTTTAAAATGTTTGCATCTATATTCATTAGAGAAATTGGTCTATAATTTTCTTTCTCTGTTTTGACTCTTCCTGGCTTAGGTATCAGCACCACATTTGTATTATAAAAAGAATTTGGTAAGATTCCTTCTTTACCTATTTTACCAAATAGTTTATATAGTATTGGTATTAATTGTTCTTTAAATGTTTGATAGAATTTGCACATAAATCCATCTGGCCCTGGAGACTTTTTCCTAGGGAGTTCATCAATGGCTTGTTCAATTTCTTTTTCTGAGATGGGGTTATTTAAGTATTTTACTTCCTCTTCTGTTAATCTGAGCAATTTATATTTTTGTAAATATATATCCATTTCACTGAGATTGTCAAATTTGTTGGCATATAGTTGGGCAAAATAAATCCTAATTGTTGTTTTAATTTCCTCTTCCTTGATGGTAATTTCACCCTTTTCATTCTTAATACTAGTAATTTGATTTTCTTCTTTCTTTTTCTTAATTAGATTAACCAAAGGTTTGTCTATTTTATTGTTTTTTTTTCATAAAGCCAGCTCTTAGTTTTATTTATTAGTTGAATAGTTTTCTTAATTTCAATTTTATTAATTTTTCCTTTGGTTTTCAATATTTCTAATTTGGTGTTTATTTGAGGATTTTTAATTCATTCTTTTTCTAGTTTTTTTTAGTTGTATGCCCAATTCATTGATCTCCTCTTTTTCTATTTTATTTATGTAAGCATTTAGAGATATAAAACTTCCCCTAAGAACTGCTTTTGCTGCATCCCATAAGTTTTGGTATGTTGTCTCATTATTGTCATTCTCTTGAATGTAATTATTGATTGTTTCTATGATTTGTTGTTTGACCCAATCATTTTTTAGGATTAGATTATTAGTTTCCAATTATTTTTTAGTCTATCTTTCCATGGCCCTTTATTACGCATAATTTTTATTGCATTATGATCTGAAAAGGTTGCATTTACTATCTCTGCCTTTCTGCATTGGATTGTGAGGGTTTTATGCCCTAGTACATGGTCAATTTTTGTGTATGTGCCATCTACCGCTGAGAAAAAAGAATAGTCCTTTCTATCCCCATTGAATTTTCTCCACAGGTGTATCATACCTAACTTTTCTAATGTTTTATTCACCTCCTTAACTTATTTCTTGTTTATTTTGTGGTTAGATTTATCTAGTTCAGAGAGGGGGAGGTTGAGGTCCCCCACTAGTATAGTTTTGCTGTCAATTTCTTCCTGTAACTCTCTGAACTTCTCTAAGAATCTGGATGCTATACCATTTGGTGCATGTATGTTTAGTAATGATATTACTTCATTGTCTATGGTGCCTTTTAGCAGGATGTAGTTTCCTTCCTTATCTCTTTTGATAAGATCTATTTTTGCTTTTGCTTTGTCTGAGATCAGGATTGCTACCCCTGCTTTTTTTGCTTCAGCTGAAGAATAACATATTCTGCTCCAGCCCTTTACCTTTACTCTGTATGTGTCACTCTTTTTCAAATGTGTTTCCTGTAAAGAACATATTGTAGGATTATAGTTTTTAATTCACTCTGCTATACGCTTCCATTTTATGGGAGAGTGCATCCCATTCACATTTACAGTTATGATTACTATCTGTGTCTTTTTCTCCATCCTTTTTCCCCCCCTGTTTATGCTTTTCTTTCTCCTTTCTCCTTCCCCCCCACTAGTGTTTTGCTTTTGACCACTGCCTCTTCCAGTCCCACCTCCCTTCTATTATCCCTTTCTCTTTTCTTCCCCTTTACCCTTATTGCTTCTTCCCTCCCTTCCATCCCCCCTTCTTTTCTTTCCCCTTTTGCCTCCTACTGCCTATAGCGCAAGTTAGATTTCTATACCTAACTGATTATGTTATTCCCTTCTTGAGCCAAAGCTGATGAGAGTAAGGTTCAAACAATGCCCGTCCCTCTCCCTTCTTTACCTCTGCTCTAATAGGTTTTTGTGTGTTTTCCTGTAATGTAATTTACCCTTGTCTGCCTCCTCCTTTCTCAGTACATTTTCTTAGCTCACACTAATCCACTTACTTGGATCCATTTAACTCACTTGATTAAATTGTTTTTTTATCATTACATCAAAGTCAGCTTATATCCACCCCCTTTATGTATATTCCTTTAACATGGTATAATAACAATACAGTTCTCAAGAGTTGCAAGTGTCATCTTCCCTTGTAGGGATGTAAACATTTTGGCCTTATTAACAAGATATTGTATCTTCCTGTCCCATTTACCTTTTTATATCTCTCTTGAATCTTGTACTTGAAGATCAAATTTTTTGTTGAACTCTGGTCTTTTTATCAGGAACATTTGGAAGTCCCCTATTTCATTGAATATCCGTCTCCTTCCCTGAAAAATCACACTCATTTTCACTGGGTAGTTAATCCTTGGCTGCATTCCAAGCTCCTTTGCCTTACGGAATATCATGTTCCATGCCCTACGGTCTTTTAATGTAGAGCTGCAAGGTCCTGTGTAATCCTGACTGTGGTTCCATGATATTTCAATTGTTTCTTTCTGGCTGCTTGCAATAATTTCTCTTTAATCTGGTAATTTTGGAATTTAGCTATTATATTCCTTGGCATTTTCAATTTGGAATCTCTTTCAGGTGGGGAGTGATGGATTCTTTCTATAGTTATTTTACCTTCAGGCTCTAGGACTTCAGGGCAGTTTTCCTTTATGATTTCCCGAAGGATATTGTCCAGGCTCTTTTTTTCATCATGACTTTCAGGTAGGCCTATAATTTTTAAATTGTCTCTTCTGGATCAATTTTCCAGGTCAACTATTTTACCCATGAGGTATTTTAGGTTTTCATCTATTTTTTCATTTTTTTGTTTATGTTTGACTGATTCTTGCTCTCTCAGAGAGTCATTAGTTTCCATTTGTTCAATTCTAATTTTTAACATATTGTTTTTTTCTGTTAAATTTTGTACTTTCATCTCCAATTGGTCAATTGTATTTTTAAGGGATTTATTTTCTTCATTGTACTTTTTTTCCAATTGGCCAATTGTGTGTTTTAGTGACTTGTTTTCTTCAGTGTACTTTTTTCCAATTGGCCAATTGTACTTTTAAAGGACTCCTCTACCTCTCTCATTTGACTTTTAAAATCCTTCTTGAGCTCTTCTAAGAAGGCTTTTTGGGCTTCAGATCAGTTCATACTTCCTTTTGATGTTGCAGATGTGGGTTTGATGACAGTGTTGTCCTCTTCAGAACTTCTGTCTTGATCTTCACTCTTCTCATAATAAGAATCTATCGTATGTTTCTTTTTACTCATGGTGTTTCTTTATTCCCTGGTCTTTGCAGAGATTAAGCTCTCCTGCTGGGGAGCAGAGCGTACTGACCCAAGTGTCTTGTGTTGGGAGTCTAGGTCTTGGTCACTGGCTTTGGGAGCTGGGGCCTCTTATGTTGGCAATTGGAGGCTTTAGGGTTCCGGCAGTTTATCTGGTGTTGGGCTGGAATCAGCAAGGCTGGGACTTTCAGGCAAATCTAGGTTGTCTGCTTTTCCTTTCCTTTAGCTTTGTTTAGCTCCTTTTAGGTAAGTGCTGCCAGGTGTTTATCTGCCTGGCACCCCTTGCAGTGCTGCCTCCCTTATTTCTGCTGAGGCACTGGGAGACTTCTTTGCTGTGGAATGCCGAGGCACCTGGTGGTTTTCTGAGCTGGTTTCCACCAGTTACCCCACCATCACTGAGGCACTTGGAGGTACAGCTGTTGACATTTGCCTGCTCAACCACCTGGGCTTTGGGATTTCCTCCTGGTTGGCAGTTGGAGGCTGTAGGGTTCTGACAGTTTACCTGGTGTTGAACTGGAATCAACAAGGCTGGAACTTTTTGGCACCTCTAGGTTGCTTTCTTCAGCTCCTTTCAGAGGAATGCTGCCGAGTGCTTATCCTCCTGGGGCCCTTTGTAGTGCTGCTTCCCTTATTTTTGCTGAGGCACTGGGAGACCCTTTTGCTGTAGAATGCGGAGGCACCAGAATCTCCTCCTGGTGTGCTAAAGTGGGCCTTTCCACTACCTGGCTGGGCGATTCCTGTTTTGTACTGCTCCCCTTCTCCCAGGGTAAGAGGGGCCTTTCGCATTAATCCTTCTAGCTACCAGTGCTACTGCACTGCTGAACCCCATCTTCCTTCTGGTTCAGCTGTTCTAGGGTTTTTTCTGGGGTGATATTTTCTGGGTTTTCAGAGGCTGATAGGGGAGGGTGAGAGCAACTACCTTTTTATTCCACCATCTTGGTGGTCCTCCTCCTCCTCCTCCTCCTCCTCCTCCTCCTCCTCCTCCTCCTCCTCCTCCTCCTCTTCTTCTTCTTCTTCTTCTTCCTTTGCTGCCTCCAATGCCTGGTACTGGTGCTCCTGCCACACGCCAGGATTGTGCTCACCCTGGTATTATGGACCTGTCCTATGAACCTTCTAAGTTGTCTTGCTCCGAAAAAATTCTTCCTGTGAACTTTTTTTGACTCTGCCACTCCAAAATTTGATTTGAGGTGTTATTTTAAAGCCATTTGGAGGGGAATGTTGGGAGAGTTCAGCTGGGTCCTTGTCTATATTCCACAATCTTGGCTCCACCCTCCTATCCTACTTTGTCTCTGTTCCTCTAACTTATTTGTTTATTGTTATGCTATGTCTTTCCCACTTTTTTTCCTTTCTTTTGTTTTTCCTGTGAGGCAATTGGGGTTAAGTGACTTGCCCAGGGTCTCACAGCTAGAAAGCATCAAGTGTCTGATGCTAGATTTGAACTTAGGTCCTCCTGATTCCAAGGCCATGTACCACTTAGCTGCCCCCTTTCTTTTTTATGTAAAATTTTTTTTTCACAAAAATTCAGTTTTTCTCCCTCCAACATTTTTCTTCCCCTAACACACTGAGAAAGCAAGACAAAGAAAGCAAGAAAAAAAAACAAGGACAATCTAAGGTTGTCATTTCCAACAAATATGGTGACAGGAAGAATTTTTCAGTAACTATATTTGTGTTTCTGCCAATATGTATATATACAGTATATATGTGCAAGCTGTTCTTCCTCTTAAAGGAAAGGTGTCAAAGGTGAGAGGTGTTCTTTCTACTATTAATGATTTATATAGTCAAGCAAAACAAATTCTTAGATTAGACATCTTTTTCCCCAAATATTTCTCAATGGCTTTTCTGAGTCTATTACTTCTCTATTCAGAGGTGGGTAGAATGTTTTATCATGATTCCCCTTGAATCACGATTGATCATTGTATTGATCAGAGTTACTAAGTCTTTAGAGTTTTTTGTCTTTGTGGTACTATTATTATTATTATATAAATTATTTTCCTGGTTCTGCTCACTTCACTATGAATTAGTTCATACAAATATTCCCGGGTTTTTCTAAAACCATCCCCTTCATCATTTCTCATGGCACAACATTTCTCACGTTCATATATCATAACTTGTTCAGTTATTTTCCAATTGATGACTATTCCCTCAATTTCCAGTTTTTTGCCACCACAAAAAACTGTTATAAATATTTTTGTAGATATGGTCCTTTTCCTCTTTCTTTGATGTCTTTGGGATATAGACCAAATAGTGGTATTGCTGAGTCAAAGGGCATGTGTGGTTTAATAGCTTTTTGGGAATAGTACCAAATTGCTTTCCCACCCAGACCAGTTTGATAAGGTAGGTTTTTGATTTGTGATTTACTTTAATGAATAATGCATATTTTATTCTCTGATTCAGGTAAAAAATCCCTCCATATTTTTCATTTTGTGCACCAGACAATACTTTCACTGAAACCCTTCATCTCCCAGCAGATTGTCGTCTTACTCTTTTCCAAATTTGGGCATATCAATATAACATTTAGGATACACATATAAATTGTTTCTCATTTTTGCTGGTAAGATCATATATCCAGAACTAGAAGCCATCTCATCCAGCGCTCTTATTTTTTAGATTAGCAAATTAGTGCTCAGGCTAAAACTTACCTAATGTCCCACAGCTAGTATGTCACAGTAGGGGAGGGGGATATGTGCCCAGGTCTTCCTATTCCATGTCCAGCACTTCATGTAGTATGGCAAGATGGTTCTCCACATAAAAATCTAGCTCTACATCTGTTTATACATGACTCAGATACTTACTAGCTACGTGATCTTGGGCAAGTCACTGAACCTCTGCCTGCCTCATCTGTAAAACTGGAATAATAATAGCACCTACATCATAGGATTGCTGTGAAGATCAAATGTAAAGTGCTCTCCAAACCTTAAAGCACCATGAGAGCTAGCTATTATTATTCATATTAAATGTTTGATGAGTGAGAAAATCATAAGGCAATAGTACTTACTGAACAGGAACTGTACAAAGGTGTTATGATACTCAGAGGGCAATTGCATGATGGGTCCAAGTAAACTGGATATGTTACTAACGAAAACCTATATACCAGAAGTAGTCTAAAAGGGCATGTAGAAGCAGATAGGGAAGCAGCTTTTGGGAAAAACATTTGTCCAAGTAGCAGTAGTTGGTACTTTTATACTAACAAATATTAAAGATGCCTAACTTTCAAATAGTCACCTCAGGAATAATAGCTCAAATTATTTTTTAAAAAAATACATCTAGTTAAATATTTGCAGAAGCACCCTGGAGAGAAACCCTAAATTATTTCTATTACAATATAATTGAGTTACTGGATGTTTAAGCCCTCTTAAATGCTTAGGTATTTCATAGTTTTTAAATGTTTTCAAATTCCAACCACAGCAACATTTACTTACAGCCTATGAGTTTGGCATTACAATTTACAAAGGAAATCTTTGGGGTTTTATAGATCTAAACAATTCTGGTGAGCATACAAATTCACCAAATGACAATAAATGTACCAGATTATACAGAATGGCAGAATTGGCATCTATAGAAAGTGATATTTAGTCTCTAAATATTATTAAAGACTTCTATTGTGAGTTTTCCTAGGGAATAGCAGTCATGGAAATCTCTGAGCAGGAGTATTAACCTTCCCAACAGCATTCTAATCACATTGCTTTTTAAAGGAACAATGCAATAATATTACAGTCAAGTCATGGCTAGTGGATAGAGTGCTGGCCTTTGAAACTAAGACTCCTTGGGTTCAAATCCTGCCTCTGACATATACTGGCTGTGTGACTCTGTGAAGTCAATTAACCTCTTAGTGTTCTAGGCAACTCTATAAGACAGTAAGTTGCAGAAAAAGTACTGACCGGCCTTGAGATGGAGTTTTCTCACCAAGGAGCTTCTTAAACCAATGGATACAGATCCAGTCCCTATTTCAACCTATGATTCTAAAGAAAATGGGGGAAATGGATGCATAATACCAAACAGTTAAGAATCCCCTCCAACATTTCCTTTTGGGGTTAGAGACACACACAGGTATATGAAGAGATTATGGTATTCTGTTGACTCATTATACATCCAACATCACCAGAAGAATATCAATGTTTAAAAGACAACCCTTCTTTTAGGGAAGAAGTTTAAAGTCATTGACAGCTCTCTGCAATTTCCCAAAGGCAAACCAGCCCACCTTCCTCTTCCTCTTCTTTCTGAGCCTAGCTTATCATTTATTTATAGTGTCTATCAAATTGCTAGCATCCTTGCCCTAAAAGACAGATTCTGAACTCCAACAAGGAAACATTGACATCATCCTCAAATGACTCAAATTAGAGGACTTACCTCAATGTTATCTGTGCCAAATGATTCAGGATCCCTTTTAGAATTAATAATAACTCTGTGGGGGAAGTAGTGTAAGCAATATTACCTCCATTTTATGGACTAAGAGGTTTGTTAAAGGTCACTAAGAAAGTAGGTGACAGAGTTGAGACTCAGAATTGTAGTCTTTTACCTACAATTACGAGGCATTTTCCTTCACACTCAGAAACAGCTAAGGGATGTTTCTGAGCAAGGAAATGAAAGGTTCAAAAATGTAGAAAGAACACTATCTCTGGAGTAGGATAAGGTAGGATTTAAAACTACTCCTCCTTTGCTTACTACCTGTGCAACCTTGGGGAATTGATTCAGCTTCTTTGAGCTTTAGTTTCTGCATCTGTAACATGAGGGAGAACCCCAGCATTATTCAGACCTATACAACTTGTATGCTCACCAGCATTGTTCAAATCTGTAACATGAAGGGACTAGATGGCTTCTGATGGTTCTTCTAGCTCTCAATGTGTGACCCTATGATTATTCTGGCAGGAATATGCAGGAAAGATTGAAGAAGAAAGACACATATCTTGGAGTAGTCTTGAAGTGACACCTGAAGCAGACTGGGAGTAGTGAGCTTCTGTGGAATCTAGGCCTAAGTTACCGAAACCTACCTCACCCCACCAACTGTCTCAAGAAGTGACTTTCTAGGAGAGCTCTTTTTTTCTTTAGATATTTTTATTTCATTTATAATTAATTATTATTTATATCTATATAGTAGTTAATATTATTATTATTATTATCATCATCATTTTTTATAATGCATTTTTATTCAGATCTTCTATATGTCTTTCATCCTCAACTAAACCAAAAACTCTCTGATGGGAGGAACTGTGTCTTATGCTTTGTTCATATAATAAGTGGGCATATAACTGGGTATTAAATATCTACACGCATTCTGACTTCAAAAGCTCTGTGTCTATAGTAGACCCCACCCACAAAGCTGAAAAGTACAAGGGATTCCAGGATAAGAAATGAATGAAAAAGCATCTGTTAAGGGATTAGTATTTGTAAAACACTCTCTTAATGGCTGGGAATACAAATAGAAAAACAAGATAGTCCTTTCCTTCAAGGAGATAGGGAAAGGTCCATTGGTCCTTAAGATACAGAGGTAAAGAAAATCCTAAGGTATTTTCTTCAGTTACTTCTCCATTGAGAAAACTATATTATATTGGTTTCTGGTATTTGGCAGTACCAAGGACTTTAATGGTGAAGACTTTCTTTTCTGGAGCTTCAGTAAATGTGGCTCCTGAGGTGGAGGCAGGAAATAGCACTTGCAGAATCAATTTCCAGGTCATATCTCTATGAGTGTTGCTTCCCTTGATGGTAGCTTTATGGGTTGAGTTGGAAGCAGAGGAAATGGTCTGGGGCCATTGTTATTCTTATGGCTTTTAGGCATAGGGTCCTGAGCTGTCTCTACTTGAATCTAAGGGAAAGTAGTGGTGGTAGTTTGACATAGCTGCCAGCAATGGATAGAGGGAATATAATATTTAATCTTATCCATTAAAAAAAAAAAGACCTGAAAGTCCAAAGGGAAAAAAATGTCTTAGGTGTTATGGAGGCAGGCTTTTCTTGCCACAATCTACCCCTCCTGCTCTATAAGAAATGGTGATGAGCTAGCTATGGTGAGAAGGCATTGGTGGTCCTTACCAATGGCCAGACACCAAAGGGAAAGAAACCAGCCCTAGGGGTGAGGTCTGCCCTTGGCAGTCTATGTTCTATGTATGACAAGGATGCCCAAGATGGGCATCCAGAGTCCTTAAATTATTGGTTGTTGTTCAGTTGTTCAATTCTTTTTCTTCATGACCCCATGGACCTTAGCATGGCAGGCCCTTCTATCCTCTATTATCTCTCAAAGTCTGTCCAAGTTCATGTTCATTGTTTCCATGATGCTATCTACCCACCTCATCCTCTGTTGTCCCCTTTTCCTTTTGCCTCCAATTTTTCCCAACATCAAGGTCTTTTCTAATGAGTCCTGTCTTCTCATTATGTTGCCAAAGTATTTAAGCTTCAGCTTCAGCATTTGACCTTTCCGTGAATAGCTTGAATTAATTTCTTTAAGTCTTGACTGATATGATCTCCTTGCTATCCAAGGGACTCTCAAATGTCTTCTCCAGCATTACAATTCTATGATTCTATGGTGCTCAATTTCCTTTAAGTCCAACTCTCACAGACATACATTGTTATTGGAAAACCATACTTTTAACTATATGGACCTTTGTTGGCAGGGTGATATCTCTGCTTTTTAGTATTTTGTCCAGATTTGCCATAGCTTTCCTTCCAAGGAGCAAGCATCTTTTAATTTCATGGCTGCAGTCACCATCTGCAATGATCTTTGAATCCAAGAATATAAGATCTGACAATGCTTTCATTTTTTCTCCCTCTATTTTCAGAAAGTGATGGGATACCAAGATGTAAGATCTTCATTTTTTTGATGTTAAGCTTCAAGTCCATTTTTATATTTTCCTCTTTCACCCTCATCAAGAAGCTTCTCAATTCCTCTTTACTTTCTTCCATCAGAGTGATACCTTCTGCATATCTGAGATGGTTGATATTTCCCCTCAGCAACCTTAATTCCAGCTTTTGATTCACCCAGACTGGCATTTCACAAGATATACTCTGCATATAAGTTAAATAAATAAGATGACAATAGAGTTCTTGAATGCTGCATTAAATGAATACCTCTACTGGATGCTGTGAGTTGAACATCAGGTGGAAAATGTATTGTAGTTGTTCTCATCCTTTGCTTGTTTGTAGAAGAAGCAAGAGTGGGGAGACTAAGCAAATGAACTGAGCTCCAGTAATGTTTCTAGACTCTACAGAGATGACCTGTGGCTAGGAGAAGCTATGTGGTGTGCATATGCGTGAAGCATATGCAATGATGTGGTCGATTTTCTACTATATATAGCTTATTTCTCATATTTATTTTTAAGTAGTAAAACATAGAATATGATAACAAAATATACTCAACTTCACATTGGAGACCAATTCTCTTGTGCTATGGTTGTATTACTAGAGCTCACTGAAAGGTAATGAAATTGTAAGGGAAATGAGGTTTTTTACAGGTAATAAGTATGTATCCGGTAAATCCATATCCCTTAGGCTAGAGGTCCTTAACCATTTTTGTGTTATGAGCACTTGTGGCATACTGGTGAAGCCTAAAGTTTTATATAATTGAAGGAAATGCTAAATTTAAATTAGAAGTTATTGAAAATAAATATTTTTTTTTTAACATCAAACTTCATGGACCTGCTGGAATCTATTGGAGTTCATGAGCCCCAGGTTAAGAACCCCTGACTTAAACCCTGTAAGAGAAGGTGGCCACCAAGCAAAAGACAGAGCTGAGGTCAGAAGGTTGTTTATTCTCTGAGAATTATAGAAAACAAAACACTCTCAGAGGGTAAAGGGAGTAGGAGGGCCTTCCAGAGCCAGGTCCTTTTTAGTGCTTAGAATCATATGTTAGTACCTGGTGGTTAAATTCACATCACTAGGAACACTGCATGTAATAAATGAGCTTTTTAAAGTCTTGAGAGTCTGGTTCACTTTAATCTTATCATTTGTATTCTTAACAAAAAAAGAGAAAAAAAACCAGATGGGGTGGGGCAGGGATATATAAAGATAAGAAGAAGAAATGCTTTATCTATTGTTTACAACAATCCCTCCAGATTCGTGCATTCTCCTCCTAATAAGGGTAGATTCTCAATCAAAGCAAGGAAACACTGATTCCAAAATAATCTTCAAAGGGATCCATGTTATCTATGCCAAATGATCCAGGACCAACTTTATATTACAAAGTTTGGTAGCATTCCCGGGAAGTCAAAAGAGAAGTTAAAGATTTTTGGTAGAATTTTGGTAAATTTACTCCTATTGAATCATAGTTCTGATTCAAATTTAGATAGTAACCTTGAACTCCCTTGGTCAAACCATAAACACTGAGATCATTTTATTGCACTATTTTTGCCTTCCCATGGCCATGATTTTGAAAAGATAGCTCTTTGCAGTGTCATAATTAATTGATATTTTAAGATAGCTCTTTGCAGTGTCATAATTAATTGGTATTTTAAGAAAAATGTATAATATTTCACTTCTCTTTATTACCACATACAACACTTGAGAATCCTAGCTTACATGATTTTTCCACTTACTGCCCTTTCTTTCCAAATTGTTAACTCCTTAGGAAAGGTAACTATGAAAGTAAAACATTACACAGTATTAAAAGTAGAAGAAATTTTTGAGATCATCTAGTTTAACCCAGTCATTTTACAGAAGTGAGGACTGAGGCCTAGAGAGACTATCTGGCTTACCCACATTCCCATTGGTTTCAAAATGGCAGAGGTTGCATCTGAACTCATATATTCTGACTACAAATCCAGAGTTCTTTCCACTATGCCCTATAATGTCATTTTGATCTGATTATACATCCCCAAATGATACCATTTAATCAACTCAGATTTCCAAATGCACTAGTTTCTACTGGCTTTAGGAGCCTTCTTAGAGTACTTCTAGAAGAATTGTGACATAAAAAAAAAAACCATATATTTGATGATTATTCATGTTTAAAGTTACCCTATATTAATCATCAACACACCTTTATTAGGCACCTGTTATGTGGCAGACACTGTGCTCAACGATGGAGATACAAGGAAAAAGTGTCCCTGTCCTCACAGAGTTTACATTCTAATGGGTTAATGAAATACATAGTCTAATAGCTAGCATATCACCTAGCACAAAGTAACTACTCAAAAATAGTTGTGGTTTGATTGTCTCATTCAATCCTCAGAGTATTAATTATTAGCAGATACGTGACTATAAAATGAGACTACATGTTTTTGTTTGTTTGTTTGTTTTGTTTTGTTTTTTAAAGAGAAGCCAAGTGGCTCATTGAATAGAATGCCAGGACTGGAGTCAGGAAGATCTGACTTCAAATTTGACCTCAGACAGTACTAGCTGTGTGACCCTGGGCAAGTAACTTAATCCTTTTTCCTCAGTTTCCTCATCTGTAAAATGAGCAGAAGGAAATGGCAAACCACTCCAGTATCTTTGTGAAGAAAACCCTAAATGGACTCATGAATAATTGGACATGACTGAAATGACTTAAGAACAACAAAATATTATTTTTTTGGTTATATTTTAAGTTCTATACTGTCTTCCTCCCTTCTTCCTCATCCCACATTAGAGAAGGCTACCTTTTGACACAGATGAAAATACTAGAATTACACATCCTAATTAGGGTTGTCTTCATCAAAATTTATAAGGAGAGATTTGGTAAGTGAATTCTTATTCTAGCATTATTGTTTTTGCTGAAAACATTTTGAGAATTTTGATAGTATATATAGTTTTAAAGCAAATTTTTGTCCTTTGAAGATGGGTCTGATTTTTGGAAATGGTCAAAAGTCATTTTGGACCCAAGTCTTATGGATAAAGTGGGTAGTGAAACGTCATATTGTATCAGGTCAAAGATAAATTGTGTGGAGGCGTACTTCATTGAGGCTGTGCATAATTATGGGAGGATTCCTATATTTGTACAATAGATTTTAAATGTTAATTAGATTGAATTGAATTTTGATTCCAAGTGCAAGGTTCAAGCTTTCTATATGTACCTATGGAATGTATTTTTGTTGCATTTGACTCATTTCACAGCTACTGGATTATAGGATTTTGGGACTTGGAACAGGAAGGGACTTTAGAGATCAAGATAAATCATTTAATTGTACAGAAAAGGAAACTGAGAGCCAATGTAGCTAATGGAGAGCCAGGACTTATGACTCTGACTTTATGATTCTTGACTCTCAGGCATTGCCTCATTTTGCCCTACCACATTGCACAAATGCATTTATTAGCAATTTGGACATCTAAGAACAAGTATGAGTTCTCAAATCTCATCAGAATCATCATTATCTTCCTGTACTGATTACTCAGTATGTACAAGATGTTAGTCATTGACCCTACTGATGGATAGGGTATACTAACATGGATTCTCTGCCCTTCATTTCCAAGAAAAGCTTGCATTCTAAATTCATCCCAAATGTGGAATCCACTCATCTAATTATGGATACTGTGTTTGGAAATTAGGCTGTCTGAACTTCTTAAGTAACATTCCTTTCAAAGCAATTATTTGTATTATATTGTAATGTTAACTCCATTTTAAATAGTAACTAAATTGATATTTGAATATTTGGTCAGAAAGAGAGATTGACATACTTTGCCAATGAACATTTTCTTCAACTGATGTGTATTTCTTTGGAATTGAGTTTGATACATTGGAATGGTTTTCAGTATCTCTGTCATTATAGCAAGTCTCTTCCTACAATTTCAGTGGTAGGTTAAATGGAGCTTTGTATTTATTAAAATTGAAAAGACTTTAACCTAATTGGTGAATCTGCATCTATTTTAACTCTTAAAAACAAATAAATAGGAAAGGGAGGAGGAACTCTGATTAGGGCAGGATTGCACTTTCAGAAATTGACAAACTTCCCACTTTTATGGATCTCATGTTCCCAAAAATAACATGCAAGCTTTCTTGTCTTTTAATGGATTGCGATAAAATTGGAAGTCAGTAAAAGAACACTTTCAAAACCACTCTAAAGTGGAAACAGTTCTTACCATAAACTTTTCTTTTAATCCACTTTTTGCTGGTCTATGAATTAAAAGCTTTTCTAGGTCATGGGGTCCAGTCCCTGCAGTCTAGTCTGAGACCTATGTACTCAGAATTTAAACTCTATAGTCATATCCATGGGAATAGATGAATGCCTTAAAAAATCCATAATAATGCAAAGAAATAGAATTTATCTCTTGGGCCCCTCCAACCTATTTCATTTGAATCTCAAATCTGAAGGTAATCATGATAACTCATATTTATCCTACGATTTTATGATGAAACTTTAAAATTCATAACGCATTTTATAAACAGCTTTAAAAATTAAAGTATGCAGATGTTATTTCTATTTTGCAGATGAGCAAAGTGAAGCTTAGAGCATTCATGTAACTATTCCAAGATCCTTTCATAATTGCTTCAATACCTCACTGTTTAATGGGAGTCTGGTGCAGGTGTAGGCCTCGTCACTTGATCCACTGATGCAACCTTTCCTTAGGTGAACCTAAGGAACTTGTTTCTGGGAGAATGCCAATCACTTGTAAAGTGCTTCAGATAAATTGTGGAGCATGTGTAGCTATTCTGTAATTGGCTCTGATCTACTAACCACGTGGTTACAAGAGGCCTCTTTTGATTTGAGAGATAGCTTCCAATGTGCACTCATCCCTGGGCTGTGCCCACAAGATGAACACATGATCTTGTTCTAGGATCATTGTGATAGAGCTATAGACTCACCCCTGTAACTTCTCTGTGGGCTGTATCTGCAAACTTGGGCTAGGAAAATGTCCCACTGTGGTTTCTCCTTGAATTTCCAGTCACTACTAAGTTGAGTGTTTTTTCTCATTCTTTTTTGGAGTAACTGTGGAAGAGACTCTCAACCATCCAATTTGCTCTTACCTCACCATCTTTTCCAGTCTTCCTCAGAGAAACCAATAAGGAGGCGATTGCAATACTCCAAGCAAGAGGCAATGAAGGCCTTAATAAGAGGAATTGTTTTATTGGTAGAGACAGTAAGATGCAAGAAATGTTGAGAAAGTAAATAGACAAGATTTAGAAACTGTTTTGATATGGAGGGGAAGGAGTGAGAGTGATATTTGAGGATGGTTCCTAGTTTGCAATCCTGGGACAGGCAGCTTTAACATAAACAGGGGTGTTAAGGTAAGAGTGGGCTTAAGGGAGAAAGAATGAGTTTTGTTTTGGACATATTGAGTTTGAGTCCTATGAGATATCTAGGTAAAGCTCTCTAGCAGACATTAGAAAAATGAGAATGAAGTTTGGGAAAAAGATTCAGGCTGGATATATAGATATTGGAGTCAACTGCATAGCTGTCAGCTATCATTTATATAGTAGTTTAAGATTGACAAAGCTCATTACATATGCCATCTCAATTGACCTTCATAATAATCTGGTGAGATAGGTGTCATTATTACTTCCACTTTTACTGATGAAGAAATGGAGGGTTAGAAAGCAGAAGATCCCATAGCCAGTAAGTGTCTGAGGCAGGATTTAAATTCAGTTCTTTCTATCTCCAACTCCAACACTCTATCAACTATAGCACCTAGATGCTATAGTATGAACTCGCAGACAAAAGCTGTGGAAACTGTGGCAATAACATCAGAAAAGTCCTAGATATATGAAATATTCCTGAAATCTAGGGATGTCAAGGAGCTAGCTCCTGGCCAAAATGAACTAACAACAGTGAACATGACTTCTAATCGTCATTCTAATGATTCATTACAATTTTCAATATGACATACGACAGACTCAGTATGATTTCAGAGAGTACATATTTTACTAGTGGGAAGACATTCAATTTTATAGTGGAACGCATTGGGAAAATAGGACCCTCTTTACTGTTAGAATTACAACAGGTGATTGAGATGGTAAAAATGAAATTGATTTTACTTATCAGTAAATATTTATACTGAATTAATTTAATTTAAAGAATCTCTGAAACTAATCTCACACAACCTTACAAAACATTAATGTACTTAAGTCCAGAAGGAAAAATTCTAGACCATAGGCATTCAATTTTGTCTTTAGAATTGATCTTAAAAAGTAAAACAAAAACTTGAAATTAATAATTGTTATTGATTAAATATGAATCCTAAATTACTATCCTGATCTCTTATGAGGACATAGAAATGAATCATAGAATAATAGAATCTCAGAGTTAGAAGGGACCTCAGAATTTTTCCATCAATCAATTTTATTCTAGAAAATCTCTACTCCAAACTCATCTAGCCTCCCTTTAGAGACATTTAGTAAGGGAGAGCACACTTATTACTTCCCTAGACAGCCCATTTTCTTTCCTTTTTTTGGGATGTGGGGTGGGGACTGTGGGGGTGGTTTGTATAATTAGAAGATATTGTTTGCTCACATTGAACCAAAATCTTCCTCTTCACCCATTCTGCCCGTTTCTCCAACTTCTGCCCTCTGGGGCATAACAGAATAATTTGAATTCGTATTTTACATGACAGACCTTCAAATATTAAAAATAAAAAGCTATCATACCATTGCCCTTTACTTTCTCCCCCTCCCATGCCTACTCAAACTTGGTTTTCTTTTTTCCTAGGTTAAATATTCTTGGATCCCTCAGTAGATGATTGCATGGCATAATCTTCCATGCTTTCAACAGCCAGGTTCCCCTCTCCTAGATGCGTTCCAGATTATCAATATCCTTCCAAAATTCTGGAGTTCATTTTTCTAGATGTCATGTGACTAAGTTCGCAGGACAATAGACTATCACACCCTTTACTATGGACTCTATGCCTAAGACCATGTTAGCTTTTTTGACTACCATTGTTGTAAAATTGACTTGCTTTGAGCTAGAAACCACTAAAAAAATGCTTGGGTTTTCAAAGGCTATTCTAGTGGAGCACAAACTGAGGTGTATTTTACTAATTTGTGTAGACTTGAAGTAGAGGCTTGGAGATGGATTTCACCAGGTTGTCAAAGGATCTACCTACCTATTTGGATAGATTCATTATCACGTAGAGGTATCTAGTGTGATACAGTGGCTAGTGTGTTGGGCCTGGAGTCAGGAAGAATTGAATTCAAACTTGGCTTCATATACTTACTAGTTGTATGACCCTGGGCAAGTCACTTAATGTCTGTCTACCTCAGTCTTCTCGACTATAAAATGGGGATAATAACAACATCTACCTTCCAGAGTTCTTGTGAAGGTCAAATGAGATAATATTAGTAAAGTACTTAGCTCAGTGCCTGGCACATAGTAGGTACTTAATAAAAACTTGTTTCCTTAGGCCCTTGTTTAAAGTGTATTATTACCAGCAAAGTGAAAGTGGAAAGGTAGTGCTATTCTTAAAGCCAGGAAATCATGGGTTTGAATCCAACCTTATTGCCCACATGACCATGAGCAAATCAATTGTGATCACTATGCCCAAGTTCCCTCACCTTGAATGGGACAATAATGCCTGTAATAACTCTCCCCCCAAGGTGTTGTGGTGAGCATCAAAATTAGAATATATGAATTGAAAGTGTTTACAAACTTTGAAATGGTATAGATAAATAAGCTATTATTTTCATCATCTTTGAAATCCTAGAACTTCAACTATTATTGATTAGATAGAATCTCTCGCCCTGAGTTGGTTTACTAGTTATAGTTCTATGTCCTGATCTTTGTCTTCAACTTGAATTATGAAAAAAAAGTACATAGTATGTTGAAGAAAAATGTCATAATGAAATGAATGACCACAGTACTCAAAGTGGAAGAGAGGGGAAGGGAGATATTTCTAGGAAAAGGGCAGTTGTTTAAATTTGAGTATAATGACTTAAGTGTGTTGTAAAAGATCCATCTGTCTCAGGCCAATTTCCCTATACAGATGACTTTTTCCAGTTTAAAAAAACAATGAATTTTAAAACTCAATTCACTTCAATACTATTTATTGAGCACTTACTACCTGCCCTGTAAAAGAAGTATATGATGTGTTTCCTGTCTTTTATTTTACTTGAAGAAAGGAAGGTATAAGAAAGGATATGACAGTTACTCTTGGATACTTGAAGGCTTTTCAATTTCTGCTTGACCTCAGAGAACAGAATAAGAACTAATGTGTAGAAGTTTTAAGAACATATTTCAGCACAATATTAATAAGGCATTCCTAATAATAAACATATTTGATACTAGCAAATAGAATGAGCAGTGAGGAGACAAAACTATCACTCTCTGTAGACAATATGATGGTATCCTTAGGGAATCCTAGTGAATCAACAACAACAACAAAACCTAGTTGAAACAATTAACAACTTTAGCAAAGTTGCAGGATATAGAAGTAAACCCACATAAATCATTAGCATTTTGTATACTACCAACAAAATCCAGCTGGAAGAGGCAGAAAAAGAAATTCTATTTAAAATAACTACAGACAATATACAGAGGATTCTACCTTTTATGTAAATCAGCAATACTCAAATTCAACTCCCTTGGGGGCAAGGAGTGGGAGTAGAATGTGGGAGGAGCTTGGTTGGCAGGATCCAGTGTCAGCCCAGGCTTCAGCTCCTGGCAGGCAGAGCAAGGCAGTAGAAGTGGTACAGTCCCTCATCAAGGGTCCTCTGCTCCAGGCACTGAAGCACAGGGAGCCCCTGGAGAGGAGGGTTAGGTCTGTGGAACAGCCCACTTACATTAAGTGAGAACTGGCTATCTAAGGGGAGTCTTCCTGCCAAGACAAACCCAGGAACTATATGAATATACTTACAAAACATTTTTCATACAAATAAAGTCAGCTCTAAACAATTGGAGAAATACTAATTGCTCCTAGGTAGATTGAGCCTATATAATAAAAATGACAATTTTGCCTAAATTAATTTATGCATTCAGTACCATACTAATCAAATTATCAAAAATTATTTTATTTGTTGTTCAGTCATGTCGACTATTTGTGACTCCATTTGGAGTTTTCTTGGCAAGGACATTGGATTGGTTTGCCATTTCCTTCTCCAGCCCATTTCACAAATGAGGACCTGAGGCAAACAGGGTTAAGTGACTTGCCCAGGGTCACATAGCTAGTAAGAGTCTGAGGCCTGATTAGAACTCAGGAAGATGAGCCTTCCTGTCTCCAGGGCTGGAATTCTATCCACTGCATCACCCAGGTGCTTCAGACCTAGCACAATCAGATCTCAAACTGTATTGTAAAGTTTTAATCATCAAAACAATCTGGAACTGGCTAAGGAGAGTGGTGAATCAGTGGAATGGATTAGGTACACAATTCATAGTAGTAAATGACCATAGTAACCTAGAATTTGATAAACCCAAAGATCCAAGCTTTGGGGACCAGAAATCACTATCTGACAAAAATTGCTGGGAAAACTGGAAAGCAGTTTGACAGAAACTAGGTATAGATGAACATCTCACACTGTTTAGCAGGAGAAGGTCAAAATGGGTACCTGATTTAGCCATAAAGGGTGACATCATAGGCATATTAGGGGAGCATGAAACATTTTACCTGTTAGATCTATGGATAAGGGAAGAATTTGTGACCAACCAAGAAATAGAGAGGATCATGGATATAAAATGGATAATTTTGATTACATTAAATTAAAAAGTTTTTATACAAACAAAACCAATACAGCCAAGATTAGAAGGAAAACAAGAACCTGGAAAAAATTACAGCAAGTATGATAAAGGCTTTATTTCTCAGATGTATAGAGAATGGAGTCAAATTTGTAAGACTATGAGTCATTCCCCAATTGATAAATGATCAAAGGATATGAACAGGTAGTTTTCAGAAGAAGAAATCAGAGCTATCTATAGTTTTATATAAAATGCTCTAATCACTATTGATTAGAGAAATGCAGATTAAAAGAACTCTGAGATACCACCTCACACATATCATACTGGCTGATATGACAGACAAGGAAAATAACCAATGTTGGAGGGGGTGTGGAAAAATTGGGACACTAATGTACTGTTGGAAGAGTTGTGAACTGATCCAATCATTCTGGAGATGGGACTATGCCAAAAGAGCTATAAAACTGTTCATACCCTTTGACCCAGCAATACCTCTACTAAGTCTGTATCCTCAAAAGATAAAACAAAAAAAGTGTGTGGGGGGTGGGGTGGGGAGGAGAACAAGCAGGGAGCACAGTACCAGACACTTAATAGGTATTTAGTAAATTCTTTTTGAATTGAAAAAAATTGAATTAAAAGATATAGAAGGCTGATGTTCAGTAGTGATAACAAGGGAAACATCTGCTTTTTGATGTCTTGAGCTTATTTATCACTTTCTCCTCTTGAAAGGCAGAGCTTCCAATTTTTATCTTCGTAGTTCCCCAGACTCATGACCTCTTACTTTACTTACTTCAAGCTAACTCCAAGACTTTTCTACTAACATTTCTGTCATATCCTTCTTTTCCTTTTCCATAGTTACCAAACTCTTCCAAATTCTTACTTCCTTATATCTAGTTTGTCTTCTCAACACTAGGCATCCTTCATAAATCTATCAAAGTTTTCTTGAAGCACCATTTTCATTAGGCTCCTGTCCCAATAATTTACAGTGACTCCCTATTGATCATTGTACCAAAAACTATAGCATGTTAGATAGTGAGGAGGCGGCACAGTGCAGTGGGACAAATACTAGTTGGGTTCAAGTCCAAGTCCCAGCTCAGCTCCTGCCATTTGTCTGATCTTGGGCAAATCATCTTTGTCTAGTCCTCAGTTTCCTCAACTACGAAATGATGGTGTTTTCCATGGTAACCTCTGAAGTTCTTTCAGCTCTATCATCATCATCATCATCATCATTCAACTACATTAAGGGTTGCTAAATACTTTACATCTCATTTGATTCTCACGGTAACTCTGTGAGGAAAGAATCACAGATATCATTATTATCATTTTACAGATAAGAGAGGCTGTGTGGAATATCAGATAGAGAACTGGCCTCAAATAAAGGAAGACTTGGGTTCAAATCCTGCCTATTCCACAAACTGGACATTAACCTTGGGCAAATTACTTAACCTTCAAATCTTCTATGCAAATATCAAGAATGTGAATTGCAGAGGTGCCAACCTGTCTTCATAGAGGGAGTTTCCTAATCTGGGAGATCCCTACACCAATGAAGTGAAAATCATTATCCTCATTTTACAGATGAGGAAACAGAGGTTCACAGTGATTAAATGACTAGTCCAAGTTCATATCACTAGTAAAAATCAGAGATAGTGTTTGAACCCAGGTTTCTCTAAATCTACCCCTAAGTCCAGCAGATATTGCTTTAAGTTGTTTTTCCTTCTCTAAAATTCTAGAATTCTTAGGATTTATGGTTATTTCACTAGCTCAATTTCTAAAATATTCAGCTCTACAGACTATCTAGGTGAGGCAAAATAATTTGGTTGAGAAGTTTCTTTCTCTATCTGCCATTCCACCTCTATTCACATCCTTCATCTCCTTTAAAACATGGCTTAAAACATGTCTCTTCTAAGGAACATTTAGAATGGATCTTTTCTGGTCTTAAAAATTTTCCCTACTGGATGCCTAGGGCATCTGTACTCAATTTGCAAATTAGTTTGCACTTCATCTAAAAAATATGCTTTGCTTATTTCATGTGTATGATCTGTCTTCCCACAATATTGGAGGTTTCTTGAAGGTTGGGATGAAGCTCTCTATTGTTTTGGGTTCTTCCTTGTAGTGCTTTGGAGATTAGCTGTCTTCTAGGCATTCAAAAAATGTCATTGAGTGACATATTTATGAAATAATAATAACTGTCATATAGTAGCCTGTAGAGAACTGTACATATACTATCTTGTTTGATTTTCACAACAACCCTTTGACCAACAACCTTTGTAGATAGACTATATATTTATACCACCAAGTTATAGGATATACTATTTGTGCCCTATTGCTTAGGGATTGCCAAAGTCTAGGTTTTTCTGATTGAGACATTGTTTCACTTTTTTAGCTTTTGTCCTCATCTGGAGTTACTCAGGAAAATCTCTAAAATGAAGTTGAGGTGTAGGTCGCATTCAGGTTCTCCCAAAAGTGTTCCCTACTCCTGTAAAGACACTCAATGTATAATTTGGGTGTTGGTTATGGGAGAGACTTTATTTCACCAATTTAAGCTTAATAAATGCTTGATGACTGACTCACTGGACGCAAAACAAAAACAAAACAAAATAAACAAAAGTACCCTTTAGACTGAAAGGACTCACCCATGAACAAATATAGAAGCAAATTACTTAGTGACCCATTAAATTGCCCCCAGATGATTAAGATGCCTTTTAGATGACTGAACAGCTACTCTTCATTCTCATAAGACCTTCCACGTTGATCTGAGAAACACAAGGTCCAGCTCTGTAGGGCCTCTTCCATCATGTGTTTCCATTGTGTTAGCTATGGCAGAGGGGAGATGTTGCAGAGCTGGCAGATGTGAATTCTGAGTAATCAGGAATATTTGAAATATTGTGGAAAATTGGAAAGGCCATACATGTTTGGGGAAGATTTTCACAAAAGGAAAGAGAATGAAGTCTGAAAACTATAGGATGGTTAGCTTGACTTCAATTACAGGAAAATTCATCCAAAAACAATTAAAGAGATGATTATGGGACATTGAAAGAGGGAAGCAGTGATTACAAGAGCCAGTTTGGCTTCTTTAATAACCCATCATGCCAGACTGTCTTTATTCT
The DNA here is from genome assembly GCF_900497805.2 of Vombatus ursinus. NCBI lineage: Eukaryota > Metazoa > Chordata > Mammalia > Diprotodontia > Vombatidae > Vombatus > Vombatus ursinus. The sequence goes on along the minus strand of NW_020954596.1, from coordinate 29,064,404 downwards.
CTTTTTTGACAGAATTACTAGGCTAGTAGATGAGAAGAATACTGGTAAATATTGTTTTAACTAGATGTTGGCAAAAGTTTTGAAAAAAAAAACCCAACAAAGTTCTTAGTATTGTTGTGGGGGAGATGGAAACATATGGACTAGATGAGAAGACAATCAGATGGATTTAGATCTGGTAGGATGAACAGTCTCAAAAAGTAGTTAAATATTAGTGTGGTAGGAGATCTCCAGTGTAGTATGCCAGGTTATCTGTGTTTGGCCCAGTGCAATTTAATTTTTTTATCAGTTGCTTGAATAAAGGTGTAGTTTGGATGGTCATCGAATTTGAAGAAGACACAAACATGGGAAGGATAGTTAACTCACTGTATGACAATTAGTATTCCGAAGGATCTTCACAGTTTGGAATGGGAATCGGCATACCATAGCCTGGGGCCATATCTGTCTCATGACCTGTCTTTGGACTTCTGTACTTTGTACTATGCAAGCTAAGAGTGATTTCCACATGGTATTTAAAAATGTGAGAACCATTCTTCACTCATGGGCTCTGACTATAGTTTGCTTACCTCTGGTCAAGAATACTGAGCTGAATCTAAAAAAGAAGAAATTCAGTAAGAATAAATATAAAGTCTTATTCTTGGGTTCAAAAAAGCAACTTTGCAATTATAGGATGAAGGAGGCATGGATAGAAAGTTTGTCTAAAAATAATCTGGGGGTTTTAGTGAACTGTAAGTTCTATATGACTCAGATGTATAATGAGGAAGCCAGACAAAATAATACAGTCTTGGCTCATATTAAGAGAACCTTAGCTTCCTGGAATAGAGAGGTGATAGTCCCACTGTATTCAGGCCTCTCCTGACCTCATCTGTATAGTCCTGTGTTCAGTTCTGGTTGCCAAAGCTAAACAAGGACATTGAAAAGCTGAAGACTGTACAGAGGAGAGCAACCAACATGGTGAAAGGCCTTGAGTTTATATCATATGAGGTTCAGTTTAGGGAACTGACATGTTTAGCCTGGAGAAGACTCAAAGGGAACATGATAATTTTGTTCAAGTATTTGAAGGACTTTCATGTGGGCAATGGGATAGAATTATGATATTTATATCATCTGGAAGATATAAAGAGGCAAATTCATTTTTTATATCTGGAAATACTTCCTAACACTTAGAGATGTGCAAAAGTAGAATAGGATACCTTAGGAAGTGGTGCCTTCCTCTTCTAGGTAGGTCTCATAGCAGAAGCTATGTGACCACTTATTGACATGTTATAGTAGAGATTCTTTTTATGTATGAGTTTGACTAGACCACTACTAGATTTTGTAACTAGATGATCTCTGAGGTCTTGTCAACCTTTGGGCATAGAATCCTATTCGTGGGAGAATGTAAATGGGTGAAATCACTGGAACTCATGGTAATGAATACAAGTGGTGAGAATAGAAGAGCTGGAAAGAAAGATGGCTGGCTTTAGAGAGTACAATGTGAATATTCCAAATCTTGGAGGTGGTATAATTCTAAGAGATAGTAAAATCTAAGGTATGGGTATGTGGATACAAACTATTTTTTCCCCTTTTTTGAGGCAAGGTAAAGGAAGTTTTGGAGTTGGGAAACTGTGCAGTCAGTTTGTTGGAGGGGTCATCAACAGAGATACCAAGTTCTTGAGTGTAATGGTAGGTAAAGACATAGATAGGAAAAATGTTGGTCAGGTAAACTAAGAAAGTTGGAAGAATGACCTGAAGTTTGGAAGTTGATAGAAGCAAGTATAGGGAAAAGCTGGTATAAATGGACAGAATGAGTTTCAAAAGAGGAAGGATCATTGAAGGATAGTGGCGGAGGAATTTTCTTGGAGCTGCAGTAGAAAGCAAAGTATGTCCATCCCTCTTCCTGACCCTATGAGATGGGAGGGGAAGAGCCTTCGGAGAAGAGAGTTGCAAAGGATGTTAATGTCCTCAGGGGAGAACTTGGTTTCAGATGAAGCAAATAGAGTGAAGTTGGTTAAAGTGTTGGAGGATGTAAGGGATTTTTTTTTTTTTGGAAAGCCAAATGAATATTCCAAAGGGCACAGTGGAATGGGCTAGGATGAAATGGCAGCTCTGGTCAAAAAAGGAAAGAAAGAAAATAAATAATTAATTGAATCACATCATAGGATGATAGATTTAGAGCTGAATCCATTGCATCTAACCCCTTAATTTATAGCTAAGGAAACTGGAGCACAGAGAGATTGTGGCTTGCTCAGTGTCACAAATCTTACAAACAACTGATCCCTGGTCTTCCCGACTAATGCCATACTCTACCCATCAGTAATCAACACTGTGTTTCCATATAGAAAATGTTCATCATTTCCTTTGTCTCTAGGGAATTGATATCCAGTTTCCCTTAAGCCTCCTACTTCCCCCATCATAGCAGAGAAAGGGTGTTGCTCTGTTCAGATTGTGTGGTGAAATGTATAAGTTCTGAGGCCATGTGCCTTCTTGCATCTTTTTTCCTTCAGGCTTAGCAGGGTAGACTACAGAATGCTGGTTTCTCATGGCCAGGGAAATGTTACCTTTTTGATGTAGTTTTTGATGAGAATAACAGCTCTAGTAGCCTCGGAATTATTGCTAGACCAGAAATATGTTTCATAAGGACCACAGCTGTGATTTCATTGTTTTAAGGAATGAAACTACCTACTCCAATGCAAGTCCATACTTTCCCTGGAATTTATAGTTTTAGAAACTAGAGCACCAAGAGGCTGGGTTGCCCAGGGCCACACATCTAGGATACATCACAGGTAGGGCTTGAATGCAGGTTTACCTGGCTTTGAGGCCAGTGGAAAGATACCTGCCCAAATCAAATGAATGCTATTATCCCCATATTATAGATAAGGAAATGGAGGCTCAGAGTTTAAGGGATTTGTACAAACCTTGACCTTATGGCCTGAAGTTTGATATGCCTTTTTATTATTGTTCAATTGTGTCCAACTCCTCTTGACCCTATTTGGGATTTTGTTGGCAAAGAGTTATTTGCCATTTCCTTCTCCAGCTCATTTTTTATAGATGAAGAAACTGAGGCAAACAGGATTGTGACTTACCCAGAGTCACACAACTAGTAAAAGTCTTAGACTGGTTTAGAACTAAGGTCTTCTTGACTCCAGGTCTGGTGCTCTATCCACTGTGCCACCTAGCTTCCTCCAAAATGCTTTTACCACTACACAATGTTTCAGAACAGGGCAGGAGGAAAGAAGTAAATAATTAAAGAGTATGTGATTTGTTCAGTTTTTTAAAGCCCAAAGTTGTTCATCATTGGTTCATTTCTATAACCTTTCAGTTGATGGAATCTTAGTCAACATGGGTAAAGTGCTTGCCTTGAAGTTCAGTATGCTTAGGTTCAAATCTTGCTCCAAACATTTACCAGTTGTATTGCATGGGCCAGTCATGTAAACTCTCGAAGTTCATAGGTTAATTGGTTTAGAGAGGACTTTAGAGGCCATCTAAACCAACTCTCTCCTTTTACAGATGAGACCAAAGCTTTTTGAAGTTGTAACCTACCCACAGTCCCAAAGTTCACATGTCAGATACAAGACTTGAATCCTGACTCCATGGCCAGAACTTTATTGACCATGCCATGATGCCCTGGTTTCCTCATTTGCAAAGTTAGGATGATAATCATAATGATAATACTTACCTTACTGGTTTCTGGGGAGGAAAATACTTTGTAGAACTCGAGACTCTTTAGCAATGTGGATTGTTATTATTTTTATGAAAGCCCAAACTTTCCCTTCAGATTCTGGCCTTTCATTTTCTTTTTTCCTATAAACAAGAAATAGTTCCACACATTAAAAAGGTGTTTGTAATGAAATGCTCATGACTCAAATATTTATTTCAAATTGAATGCTAAGTGTTGTTGTTACATATTCTTTTCTTTGGGTTAAACTCAAAGATGTTGAGAAATAATTCTAAAATACGATAACAATTTCAAAAACCCATAAAGGGCCAAAATGCAGAACTTGAAGCCAAACATTCTAGAACTGGAAACTAACAAATATATTAGAACACCCACAGAGAAACCTGCTTCTAGTTTAGAATAAAACTTTTTTTCTTCCTCTCAAAAAGATTGCCGCTTTGAATAGGAGAAAACTTGCCAAAATTCAGAGGAAGTTAAGCAATTTCATTGTGTAATTAAAAATAAATTAGTCATAGCTATGATAAATGGAATTTCTGGGCTATAGAGAAGTCTAGAGAAATTAATAATAAAATTCATTTTAAAGCTTAAAGCTCCTTGTCCCATTTAAAATTAGAGCTACCTAATTCAAAGAAGACATGAGGTAATGTTAGAATTCTTTTCATATCCATCTTCAGAATACAACAGTCTGCAAATAAATATATTTTGAATTCAGTTTACAGCATTGTGAACATGGTGGAGGCTTTTGTACCACACAGTAACTAGAGCGGACTTAAAGACTTATCATATCATAGATTTAGATAGTGAAGGGACCCTAGAGGTCATCTACTTCAATCTTCTCATTTTACAGATTAAGAAACTGAGCCCTAGAGAGACACAAAGCTATTATCCCAAGGTCACATAGTTAGCAGTAAGTAGCAAAACCCAGACTCAAACTTAATCCTCTGACTCCAAATTCAAAACTATTGTCTAGTAAAGGAATATAATAGGACCACATGCAGGGAGTTTGTATTATGAGGGCCCCCAGAAATGGTTATAGGGCATATAAAAATATAAGGAAATAGAAGGAACAACTTCCAACTCAGGCCTAGGCATTCCTAAAAGGGGTACTGCCCCCAAAGTCCATGGTGAGATTATACCTTTGAGATTTAATGACCTAACTAGACTGCTTTAATCCCGAAAATAACAATTTCCTCCTTACAAAAATATGTGTTTTATGACATCTTTCTCAAAATGTACTGTACAGGCAAAAGAGAAAGAAAACTTAAAAGGGTGAAAATTTGATTTTAATTTGGGAAAACAGCTGAACGTTATCACATGTCTGGTGTTTGCCTGAATTCAACAGATTTTTGAAAGGCCTCCTCCCATGAACTTCCCGGTTTCCAATAAAAAGTTTTTTTCACTCTAACGACAGAGGTTCTTTCTTATTGAAACAGTATTGGCAGGCTAACTAGTCACAGAGGCACCCACACAACCATACCTGGGGATTCATTGGTGGGCCTAGAGGAGAGGAGAATTGTGGTCGAGGTGATCACTTCAATGAGCACCACCTGTCCTATGATTAACCCTGCCTATGCTGACCCTCTGCTTGGATTTATCTTGATAGAAAAAAATATGTCTTGCCCTCTGAAGCAGCTCAGCCCCTGTCTGCAGAAGGCCTAGGATGCTGAAATGCCCTGGAAAAGGCCTTTCATTTTAAGGTGGAACAAGATCAAGAAAGTGCATCCCTTCTCTGCAGAAGCAAGGTCTCTGAAAGACCTGCTTTCCACGGGGGCAAAATAATTTGGGGGTTAGAATCTGCTGCTGTCCTGCATCCCCTTCACCCCAAACTACTCATCTCTCTACAGCAGGCCTGGACAACAGCCTTCCAAAGGATTTCAGGCGATCCCTGAAAAATGTAGGATTGCCGCAGCGCGCCCTCTCCTGTTTGTCATGTGACCCGAGGCAACCAACCATTGTCAGTCTTTCTCTAGTTTAACCTATCTGTGGCCTGTGGATAGTTTAGCCTATTTTAATGTTGGCCCCTAACTACTGCAAAGTTGTGCGGGTTTGCTCTACAGCCTCAGACCTACATTTTTATTCTGCTCAGGTTAGCAACCTTGTCTGGAGGAGAACATTCTCTTCAGAATATCCCATCCTTTTCTGCTTTTTATCCCCACATTGACCCATTGGGGTCCTGGATTCTTTCTCCTCCCCATCCCAGATGGAGAATCACTGTGGGGAGGAAGTTTGCCTTTGGAGTGCCATAACCCTGAGGAAAGTTCCAGTTTCCTTGCCCTAGTTCTGGTCTGGCTATCAGGGATGCTTTCACAATCCTGCCCTAATCTCTGCTAACAATGTTCAGAGGAAGACATTGACCAGATCCTTCTGTGAAAAGCTAAGTCATGCTTTTTTTCAACTGACTCCCAAGTGGGAAAGGAAAGCTTCTGGGCTGGATTGCCAGGGTTCTTTTCATCATCTCCTCACATTCCCCTGTTCCCACCCTTGATGCTCTACTATCCATTCTTTTGCTGTGAATCACAGAACTTGTACAGTGAGGCTTCCTAATGACTTTGAATTTCTTCTTTATTGCTAAGCTGGGCTGGCACGAGGAAAATTGTAAAATCTATGAAGTTTGTTCTCTGCTACACTCTATTCTCTTTCCCGATTGCCCAACTCTGTTGTAGCTATCTGTGACCACCTACTGTGCGGCTTCTAGCAGGCAAACCTCCATGCTCCTGACTGTTAAGAACTTACTGTCTTAGGTTCCATTTGCTGAAGGCTCTGTCTTCTCTGTACTAGCCAACTGAATAAGCTAATGTGAGCTAAGATATCAGTGACTGATAAATGTCTTAATGTATGGCTCTCATACCTCTCCAGATACTTTGGATTTTAACTAAGGACTTCAGCACATTCATTTAAATCAGGAACTTTTAACCTTTTAAGTGTCATGGATCCCTTTGGGATTCTGGTAAAGCCTATGGATTTATTCTCAGAATAACATCTTTTAAATACATAAAATAAAACACATAGGGTTACAGAGAAAACCAATTTTATTGAAGTATAGCTTTCAGAATATTTTATTTTTGGTCATGGATCTCAGGTTTAAAAACCTCTGATCTAAGATGACAGTTAAACCTAGTTTAAAAAACAAAACAAAACTTTTTTGTTGTTGTTGTTAAAGAGGCCTTATGAAAGGTCTTGAAGTCATATCATATACTGCTTATTAGTAGGGCACATGATGCTTAGAAATCCTTCCTGAGTGCTTTTTACTTATCTTGTGTTAAAAGATGTTTTACCCTAAGGATCCATGATTCCATTGGTATGGTCACTCCCTCTACTGACACAGATCCTAAGTCCTCTATAAATGTGTAGAAAGTCTTCAAGAGTTACTGTGGCCAAAAAAATTAATTACCCTGCTGACATCCAGATGAGGAGTCTCTAAGGAACTTCATTTTGCTGATTCTTGGATTGCTGACATTGAGGCCTTGCCTGAAGCAATTCCAGCTGGTTAGATGATGCCAAAGCAAGTGCTCCATTGGCCTACAGCAAATAAAGAACTTAGAAGAAATAGAAGATTAACTTCGGAGTCAGGAAGACCTGGGTTCTAGACCTGCACCTGACATACATTAGCTGTATGACCATGGTTAAATTACTTGACCTCTCCAAGCCCTAGGAAGCTGTCTAAGACTGTGAGTTAGTGGTGAGTCACAGGTTTTATTGGTGGAAAAATTTCTACCTAAGGGATTTCCCTACGCTGGTAAAATCAGAGTTAAAAACAATTAAAAAGAAAAAGAAAACAAAAACTGACATTTATATAATGCTTTCATCAACACAAAGTACTTTACATAATTATCTCATTTGGGATTCATGACTCTTTGAGGCAAGTACTAAAGGTATTATTGTCCTCATTTTACCTATGAGGAGGTTGAATGTCTGAGAGATTAAATGATTTGCATATGGTCATCAGCTAGTAAGAGTTAGAGGAGGGGTTTGAAGCCAGGTCTTCCTAGTTCCAAGTCTAGTGCTCTTTCTACTATGCCCTGTTGCCCTTTGCTTGCATTATGAACAATCTCTATGCTAATTGTTGTGGGAGGAACAATGAAAAATAAAACTCAGTGTTATCCCTTGTATAGGGACCTAGAATAGATGGGTGGACAAATAATGATACTATTATATTTTGTAACTTTTAACTGAAAGGGGCAGGGGAGGTTGATGGGGAGTGTAGTGTTTCACAGATTGAAAAAGGGATTGTCTAATGATGAGAGGCAGAAGATGGGCTGAGAACATTGAACTTTATAGAGAGGATAGGAACCTAGGGATTTGTACATGTGGATCAGTGCCAGTAGACAGTCAATTGTAAGGGAAGAGTGCACTACCCTGAACTGAATATCATCATGAAAATTGGAGCCTTGTCTGGTTCACTGACATGCCTGGACAGAATTTGCTTCTGCACTGGGATCAATTGAATTTATCCCATCTCCACTTCCTCCCCCTCCTCTGCCTCACTGCTGCCTGGTGAAGTGGCATTGTTTACCCTTAAATCTTATTTATTTGCTGTCTATGCTTTTGCTTTTATAATAGGTTTTGTATCTAGCTAAAGATAAGCTGATTTTTATTACATTCTGAGCAAGTCTTTGCTATAAATGAGTCGACTACATTATGGGAAAGAACAAAGGGAGAATTTTGGATTATTTAGACTTAACTGTGAGCCTATATCAAAGTGCCCTCTCTCTCTCTCTCTCTCTCTCTTTCTTTCTCTCTCTTTTCCCTCTCTTCTCTCTCCTCCCTCCTTCTACATTTCTGTCTGCCCCCACTCCTTTCTTGAAAGAAAGAAGTGCTTCACTGTGAAAATAAAATCCGATGCATACATAGAGTAGGTAGGAACAGGCTCCTATCAGAATGTCCATAAGAAGGAGTCATCAACTATGAACAGAAAGTAGAAAGGCTTCACAAATTTGTGTGCTAGCCTTGGCACAGGGTCCATGGATGGACAAGATTCACCATTCAGAATGGATTTCAACCAATCTATAACTGGTCTCTCATCACCCCAGTCTATCAGCTGCCACAGTTATTTTCTTCAAGTTCTGATCTCACCAAGTGACTGTCTACAAATAAATACAAGGTAGCTAAGTAAAAGCTAATTGGGGAGAGAGGACACTAGCAGTTGGAAGGGGAGAGTGAGAAACAGAAAAGGCTTCATTCAGAAGATGGTGCTTGAGTTACATCTTAAAGGAAGTAGAGGGACAAGGTATCATGTGTCAGGAACAGAAAAAGGCTATTTTGGCTGAATCACAGCATGCAGGAGGGAAAGTAATTTAGAATGAAGCTGGAAAGATGAGTTGAGTCAGGTTTAAAGTGCTCTGAAAGCTAAAACTGAGGCATTTCTTTTTCTATCCTAGAGGCCATAGAAGTCTTATTTTCTTCTTTGCACTTGTATCTCCAGTACCTGTCACAGTGCTTGGCACATAGTATGTTTTAAAAAATGCTAGTTGATTGATTGAATAACACCCAATAATTTACCTTTCCTTAGCAGCTCATATTTCTAATATATCCATTACTTAAAACTACTTTGATAAATACTTTATTTTTTAATGGCTTGATAAAACAACAACAATGTTATAGCATATTTATAATGAAAACATTGACATTGCATTTACTAGGACAATCACAACAGAAAGGACAATTATTTCTACATTGTTTTCTTATTCTATGGTATCCCTCCACACCTATAATTTCCAGTCAGTCTTCTAGCCAATGAACTGCCAAAACATGCCTCTCACTTTTATGAATTAATTTTTAAACATTATTCTATCATTTCCTCCATTTTTTTTATTGCCAAACTCACAATTCCAAGCTCTGAAGTATTCTGTTTCCATTTCCTGTTCCCTGTAAACCTTTGCGAGGCCATATAGAAGACAGAGGCCATATAAAAGCACCTTGTATTATTACATTGTTCCCATTTACAATCATGTTTCATCATATATTAGTTTTCTGAATCTTTCTTACAGTATAATGAACAAAATTGCCTTCGAAAGGGAAAGCTTCTGCCCTGGGGCTTTTCAAAGGAGATCACATTTACACTACAATTGCCCGATAATTGCTTTAATGCCTAAGGACATCTAACATATGTCCTGTAAAGAGACGCCCATATGGCGATGCTTTCTATATCCTGGCACTTAGTGGCCACACCACCACAAACAACAGAATTCTCTTCAAAATGCTTGTGTCCTCACACATTTGATGGTGTATCACCTGGGGGTGAGAAGTAACAATAGCCTAGCATGGTTTTCATCACCAACCATTTTTGACTGTGGCACTTATAACTTGGAACAGCTAGATGAAGTTTTCACAATAAGTTCTCTGGCCGTAGATGAAACCAACATGGTTTTCTCTTTACTGTGAAATTTCAAACTAACCTATGTCATGTTCCCCACACTTTTTTCTCCCCTTCAATTGATTTTCCCTCAGCCAGGGCAGTGTCATAAAATGTCAGCAAACACATTGGCACAATCTGTTAGTTGTTGGTTTGTCCTAAGACTGATTTTCTGACTTTTTAGTTCACCTATGGTAAACAAGATGTAAAGAAGGCTAAGCAGAAACTACAGGTGCACCTCACTTTATGAATTACTTGTGTTTCTGAAAAATTTTGTACACATTTCATGTAAGACAAGTCATATTTTAAGAGCCTTGGGGGTACTTTCCAGTTTGAAAAAGTCCTTTAGTAGAGTGAAAACTCCTTTTCTAAATGAAAACAAATGATTAACCATAACTTTTGTGAAAATGTGTGCAATACTGGGCTGTCACATATTTCCTTTGTTTTAAACAAGGCAAGATTATATTTTTGTCTACAAGGAGGGATTGTGTTTCTTGTAGCTATCTTATGTCATGTTATCTTGACTGTATCCAGCCTTCTTATATTAGATTCCAAGAAGTCTTATTCATTCCTTTAATCTATCTTTATACTGATTTATTATAAGTTTAATACTCAACACTGATATAATCAAACTTGCTTTTGAACTATTTACTTCCATACAAATTAATTTCAGTCCGCAAAATAAAACTTTTCAGTCTACTTCTGATCTTCAACAATATTCTTTGTGCATTTCTTCTCATTAAATTTTCCTTTTATATGGCTACAGTTGAGACAACAAGAGGATAGATCGCTGACTTCAGTGCCAGGATTATCTGCATTCAAATCTGCCCCTGGATATTGGATTATGATCTTTGGCAAATTATTTTACCACTCAGAGCTCTGCAGCTCTCTAAGACTTAACATGACAGAGAAAGTACCAGATTGCATAGGTAGAGAAAGTCGTCTATAGCAATGAAATTCCAGGTCCATTCTGCTGTCTCCATGGTGATTATTAGCTTCTGCTTTATTCTCCTTCTGCTTTTCTTGCTTTGAAATACTTCCTAAAGGTTTTTTTTTAGCTTTCTTTGTATTCCTCATACTTGACAGACTTGAAAACATTATAGTATTCCATCATATCAGTGTACCCCATTTATTTAATTATTTCTTTATGGCTGGTCATCTAGTCTTCTAGTTTTTGTTTTTGTTGTTTTTTTTTTCAAGTTTCAAAAACTCTGCTATGACAATCTTTGAACAGATGAATTTTTTTTCTAGGGGTGGGGGATTGTTTGTTTTGGTTACACCTTTCTTTTATATCGTGAGCTGTGGACTTAAAGAATACAGTTATTTTTGTAACTTCTACTAAGAACTGCAAGATAACACCCTCACACACACATTTGTAATTTCACAGAAATGTAGCCATTTCTCTACAATACTGCCAGCTCTGCATTGCTCCCATTTAATTATTTTTTTACAACTGTATGAATCTGAGGGGGTAATTCAACGTTGTGTTTAACTTGCATAATCTTAGTAAGGTTGAACATTCTTTTTTTCAAGCAATTATATTCAATTTTTTTCTTTTTTGGGAAAGTATCTGTATCATGCAATGGGATATTAGTACAGTAAAATAAATTGTGAATAGGAAGGATTCGGAGGAACTGAATGAACTGATCCAAATCTATTTAAACAGATACAGAAGAACAATAGACAAATTTCAATAATGTAAATAAAAACAACACTATAATGTAGTTGAATTCCGGTTAACTGTAATGACCAATCTTATTTCCTGAGAACTAATAATGAAACACATCAAAGAGAAGTGAAAAACTACAGATGTGGGGTATTATATATATATATATATGTTTGTGTGTATATATATATATATATATACACTAAGACAGTGTCTATTGGTTCAGCTGAAATGTTTTTTTTAATAAAGGAATAATAATCATAACTATCATTTACATAACACTTAAAACTTTGCAAAGCATTTGCAAATATTATCTCATTTTATGCTCATGACAGCCCTGAGAGGTGGGTGCTATTCCTATCCCTATTTTACAGATGAAGAAACTGAGTCAAACTTCTTCTTCTTCTTCTTTTCCTTCTTCCTCTTCTTCTTCTTGTCTTACTCCTATATGGGGTTGTTTATGCTTATTGAGGTTTCAAATTCATAAAAATAAAAAAATGTTTTATCGATGCCTTAAAAAAGACTGTCACTTCTTAATTGTATCTCCCCCCAGTAACACTTCCCCACCCTTATTACAAAGCACAGTTAAACAAAACAAGACAATAAATTGTCCACATCTGCCATTATATGCTTCATTTCCCACATATAGTCCAATACTTTGATACTGGGAGGAGGAAGGTATGTTTCATCATCTTCTAAAGTCCAGATAGGTCTGGACATTAATCATGATTCATGTGATCATTAATTTAGAGTCTAACACTTTAATTTTTACAGATGAGGAAACTGAAACCCAGAGAGGTTAGTGGGTCTGCCCAAGGTCACATAGGCAGTAAGTAGTAGAGATGGAATTTGAACTTAATCTCAAATCTAGCAATTCTTCTGATGCAAAGTAATTTAATTTTCTTTAACTTTATTATAATTTTTGTTATCTTTGTTCTCTTATGTCTGCTTGCTTTGCTCTACATTGGTTCTTTTGATTCTTGATTTTTTCTGACTTATTACTATTCTTTATTATTTAATATTAATAATATGTGCAATAATAATATTCTACCCCACACAGTTTGTTCAGTTTATCCTCAATTGATGTGTCACTCACTTGTTTTCCATTTTTCTTCTACCATAAAAAGTGATGCTACAAATTTATTTTTGTCTAAATGGGGCTTGTCCCTCTTTTTTTGACCTCCTTGTAGTACATGCCCAGGGGTGGCATCAGTAGGTCAGAGATTTTGTACAGTTTAGTGACTTTTTTGTAGTACAATCACAAACTGTTTTCCAATGTAGTTGAATGAATTGACAATTCTGTTGACAGTGTTTTATTAGAAAACCCAGAAAATTCAAGAAATATTCTGATACATTAACCTCAACGTTAACAACAGGAAGGATTAGGTGGTTTGTTTTGAGGTGTCACAGGGAGAAAAACTGGAAGAGCAAATCTTTTGGCTAAAATGTTAAAAGTAAGGAAATAATGCTTTCCCAAAGATGTCATGATGTGTCATCCCATATGTGTGTATGCGCACTACATTCAGAATAGAAGAACCCGGCCTGTTTTAAGTTCAGCAAAACATCTTGAATGTCTTTCGAAATGTTTCAAAATCTCCAAATGTGTTTTGCCAATCACTGTTTCTTAATTTTATAGCTCAAGTGTATGTCAAGGGAAATTTAATCCGTATGTTTCTGATTCTTTTACATTCAACTCATCCAAGTGTTTCATGAGAAACATTTGATGTCTAAGAGTCCTTAGAATCTATTTTTCTACAGACACATTTAAGCTTATTTATTCAGAAAGTCAAGCACTATCTTCTCAGGATTTAGTGAAATTCAAATTCTACAATTCTTTTTAAAAACTAATTAATTAATTAATTATTTTTTAGCTTTCAACATTTACTTCCTCAAGATTTTGAGTTCCAAATTTTCTCCCCATCTCTCCCCTCCCCCACCCCAAGATGATGCACATTCTGAATACCCCTTTCCCTAATCTGCCCTCCTTTCTATCACTCCTGCCCCTTCTCTTTTCCCCTTCCCCTTCTATTTTCCTGTAGGGCAGGATAGATTTCCATACACCCCTACCTGTATATCTTATTTACCAGTTGCATGTAAAAACAATTTTTGACATTCATTTTTAAAACTTTGAGCTCTAAATTCTTTCCCTTCCTCCCTCCTCATCCACTCTCATTGAGAAAGCAAGCAATTTGATGTAGGTTATACATGTGTAGTCATGCAAAACACTTCCATAATAGTCATATTGTGAAAGACTAACTATGTATCCTTCCATCCTATCCTGCCCCTTATTTTTTCTATTCTCTCTTTTGACCCTGTCTGTCCTCAAAAGTGTTTGCTTCTGATTACTCCCTCCCCCAATCTGTCCTCCCTTCTCTCATTATCCTCTTCCCCCTATTTTCCTGTAGGGTAAGATAGATTTCCATACCAAACCGAGTATGTTATTCCCTCCTTAAGGCAAATCCAATGAGAGTAAGATTCACTCATTCCTCTCACCTCTCCCCTCTTCTCCTCCATTGTAAAATCTTTTTCTTGTCTCTTTTATGTGAGGTAATTTACCCCATTCATCTTCTCCCAGGACAATCCTCTCTCACCACTTAATTTTATTTTTTAGATATCATCTCTCTATATTCTACTCACCCTGTGCCCTCTGTCTATGTATATATATTCTCTCCAACTACCCTAATACTGAGAAAAGTCTCATGAGTTACAAATATCATCTTTCCATGCAGGAATGCAAACAGTTCAACTTTAATAAGCCCCTTATGATTTCTCTTTCCTGTTTACCTTTTTATGCTTCTCTTGAATCTTTTGTTTGAAAGTCAGATTTTCTATTCAGCTCTGGTCTTCTCATCAAGAATGCTTGAAAGTCCTCTATTTCATTCAATATCCATTTTTTCCCCTGAAGGATTAGACTCAATTTTGCTGAGTAGGTGATTCTTGGTTTTAATCCTAGCTCCTTTGACCTCCTGAATATCATATTCCAAGCCCTCTGATCCCTTCATGTAGAAGCTGCTAAATTTTATGTTAATCTGATTGTGTTTCCATAATACTTGAATTGTTTCTTTCTGGCTGTTTGCAATATTTTCTCCTTGACCCTGGGAACTCTCGAATTTGGCTACAATATTCCTAGGAGTTTTCCTCTGGGGATCTCTTTCAGGAGGTGATCAGTGGATTCTCTCAATTTCTATTTTACCCTCTGGTTCTAGAATATTAGGGCAGTTTTCCTTGATAACTTCTTGGAAGATGATGCCTAGGCTCTTTTTTGGATCATAGTTTTCAGGAAGTCCAATAATTTTTAAATTCACTCTCCTGGATCTATTTTCTACATCCACTGTTTTTCCAATGAAGATATTTCACATTGTCTTCCATTTTTTTTTCATTCTTTTGGTTTTGTTTTATTGTTTCTTGATTCCTCATTAAATCACTAGCTTCCATTTGCTCCATCCTAATTTTTAAGGGATTGTTTTCTTCAGTGAGCCTTTGGACTCCCTAGTCCATTTGGTCAATTCTGCTTTTTAAGGCCTTCTTCTCCTCATTGGCTTTTTGGACCTCTTTTGCCATTTGGGTTAGTCTATTTTTTAAGATGTTATTTTCTTCAGTATTTTTTGGGGTCTCCTTTAGCAAGCTGTTGACTCATTTTCCATTATTTTCTTGTATCAGTCTCATTTCTCTTCCCAGTTTTTCCTCTCCTTCTCTTACTTGTTTCTCAAAATCCTTTTTGAGCTCTTCCATGGACTGAGACCAATTTATATTTTTTCTTGGAGGCTTTGGATGTAGGGTGTTTGACTTTGTTGTTTTCTTCTGGTTGTATGCTTTGATCTTCTTTGTCACCAAAGTAAGATTCTATAGGCTGAGTTTTTTCCTGTTGTTTGCTCACATTCCCAGCCAATTACTTGACTTTTTTAACTCTTTGTTAAGGTAGGGCTCTACTTCCAGTGTGGAAGGTGTACTGTCCCAAGCTTCAGGGGTTTTGTGCAGCTGTTTTCAGAGATACTTCTAGGGATCTGTAAATTTTCAGTTTTTTCCAAGGTGGTATGATCAAAGGAGAGGTGTTTACTCCTTTCCTGGCCGATGCTCTGGTCTATGAGTGACCACAGGCACTCTTTTCTTCCTCAGAACTATGAGGAGGATTCCCTCTGTGTCGTCGCCACAAGCTCTGCCATGTCAGCCAGCACTCCTCCTTGCCTCAGGACTGCCACCCAGGACTGTGACTCAGATCCAAGCATGTCAAAACTAGATAATCCTGCCTCAGCACCAGCAAAGAGATCCCTGCAATCCTCCTCTGATCAGCTGCTCAATCCCCTGGGCTGAGAGTTCTGGAAGCAACCGTTGTGGCTGCCACCCTGGGGCTGCACTAGGGACGGGGCTGAATCACGCTTCTCTCTCACACAGATCCAACAGAACTTTCCCACTGAACTTCTAAGTTGTCTTTGGTGTTTATGGGTTGAGAAGTCTGGAAACCACCATAGCTGCCCATAATTCAGTCTCCTGAGGCCTGCTCTAGGTTTGCTGGGGCCCATCTTTGCCTGCCCAGCCCATGCTGAAATACACATCTCTCCCACCCTGGCACAACAGACCTTTCCTATCAACCATCCAGATTGTCTTGGACTGGAAATCTGTTTCACTCTGTCTTTTTTGTGGATTCTGCTGCTCTAGAATTTGTTTAGAGTCAATTTTTACAGGTGTTTGGAGGGGTTTCGGAGACAGCTCAAGCAAGTCACTGCCTTTACTCTGCCAACCTGGATCTACAAGTCTTAAATGACTTTGAAAATTATACATTTGTTAACATTGTCATCACCATCAATGATACCTAATAATAACCTGAACTACTTGTGATACCAGAAGAAGTCCTACTTCTCTAACATTGAGAATTTGTGAATAATCTGGTCACTGTATTTTTTCTGATATTCACTGGCTTTCTCAACATATTACAAATAATCCATACTAATCATCAAATAATCAGTGAAGAAACATTATGTGCCCACTATGTGCCAGGCCCTGTGCTAAGCATCAAGCATATAAAGAAAAGAAAAACAAAAAATCATCCCTGCTTTCAAGGGGTTCACAGTCTAAGGGGGAGACAACACATAAACAACTATGTAAAGAAATAATGATCTAAATAATAACCAGCCTAAATATAAGAAAATTAGTCAGGAGTCTCTATGGTATGATTTGAGAGACACCAGAAAAGTCCCTAAAGTAAAGATATTCCCTGCACTGATGCTGCTGATCTAGCACTAGAAAGACATTCCTTCAGCTTAATCATATGTTCTCCTTAAAAGTGTAAATACCCCTTAGTGAGGTAACACATTAAGTTACTGAAACCATAGTATAAACTAGTTTATTAACTTCAGTTCCTTCCCAACACTATAACATGAGAGAACTGTCAATGTCTAGGGATAGGGAAGGACAGATAAGGCCAAAAGGGAGAAGGTAGCTGCAGAAAGGAGGATTTGGAAGATGTCAAAGAAAATTTCTTCTATTTCACATTTCTGCATAAGGCTTCATTCCTTCCACAGTAACTGGGAGTTATTTGACAGTTTAACTTTTTTGTTCTTAAAGCTTTCCCTTGAGATGTTTTCCCTAAATCAAGTGTGTATTATTTACAGTTTCTGATCACATTTTTCATAGTCAGTCAAAATATTATGCATCTGGGGCAACAGGTTTAGAAACACTTATTCTTTATTTCAAAGAATCACCTGACAAAAAAGCTATTTTCATATGTAGAAGAAAAATAATCTTCTTAATGTTAATATGTTAAGTTATTGAATTAAATTAAATGTTTTAGATATAAAATAAAACAGCGACAATCATTATTATAAGCCTTACCTGTTTACAAATGCTCTTCTCAGAATAATACTATGAGGTAGGTGGTGCGAATATATTTAGCCTTATTGGCAGCGGGGTGGCTCAATGGATAGAGCACTGGGTCTGGAGTTAAGAAGACCTGAGTTCAAATCTGGCATCAGACACTCAGCTGTGTGACCCTGGGCAAGTCACTTACCTCTGTTTACCTCAATTTGTTCATCTGTGAAATGAGCTAGAGAAGGAAATGGCAAACCACTCTAGTGTCTTTGCCAAGAAAACCCCAAATGGGGTCACAAAAAGTTGGACATGACTGAAAACAACTGAACAACAACAAAAAGTGAGGAAATTGAGGCCCAGAGAGGTTAACAGATTTGTATATTTCTTTTAGAGCTTCAATATCCAGTTTTAATTCCAAATTCTTTTAGAATAGATTTAAATTTTTTCTAATTACATGTAAAAGCAATTTTAACATTCTTTTAAAATTTTTTTTGAGTTCCAAATTCTCTCCCTCTTTCTCCTTCACTGTCATTGAGAAAGCAAGAAATTCAATATAGGTTATACATGTGCAGTTATGCAAAACATTTCCATATTAGTCGTGTTTTGAAAGAAAACACAGAACAATGAAAAACACAAGAAAAATAAAGAAAGTTTTTTTTTTTAAAAAAAGTATGCTTCAATCTGCATTCAGACTCCATCAGTTCTTTCTCTGGAAATAAATAGTATTTTTCATTATAAGTCCTTCAATAATTCCAAATTCTTAAGATGAAAATTTGAGGTACCATGTATTAAGATGGATAATGGAGGCAGCTAGATGATACAGTGGGTTGAGCACCAGCCTTGGAGTCAGAAGGACCCGAGTTCAAATCTGGCCTAAGACACTTACTAGCTGTGTGACCCTGGGCAAGTCACTTAACCCTAATTGCCTCAAAAACAAATTATTGGGGGCAAATAAGGTGGATAATGGCTAACTGAAACATGTCTAGAAGGTGACTAAGAGGGCCTGAGATGATTCTACAGGAGGACTGGTTAAAAGAATGGAAACTATATATCCTAGAGAAGCAATGACTTAATACCTTCTCTTCAATTATCTTCTTGCATGTGTTATATGTGCCTAGATAGTTACATGTTGTTCCCATCCTGCCTATTAGACTGTGTGATCCTTGAGGGAAGGGCTTGATTTTTTCCTTTCTTTGTATTCCAAATTATTAGCACAGTGCTTATAAATCCTTATTATTGACTGACTGACTCTAAGAAATAGTAACATGACATCTTTAGGATTGTAGTTACCTCCATATTTCCAATGTGTATTCAATTCTTATTTATGCATTCTGTAGAGGATCTTTGATTCAATGCTAGAAGGAACCTTCTAGGCATCTAGTCATCAGATCAAAGAAACAGAGCTCAAGGGAGCTCAGAGGCCATCCAACTCCTCATTTCACTAATAAAGAAATTTTTGCCTAAGGTCACAGAGTAGTAAATAGCAGAGCTGAGATTTGAACCCAGGTCCTTTGATCCTCATTCTCCCATACTTTCCTCTGAACTGTGCCCCACTAGAATAACAATTAATATTGTTTTTCAATTGAATACTTTGCCTTCTAACAGTCTGCCATTGGGATATTTCTCCACTGTTATGCTTGTCACTTTAGCAGATGTTAGACAGGAGAAAACTCAAACTAGTAATTTTTAAGCAGTGGCTTCTGATCCAGGAGTTATTATCAGAGGTCCTTGAATTCATATGAAAACCTGGCATTATTTTAATCTCCGTTTATCTCTGACAAAATATGCAGTGTGACTCATTATAGTAAATAAACAAATGTACTTTCTGGAAATTGAATAAAATGTCTTGCATGTAGACATGTATATGTTATGATTTCTTAAATGTATCTAGATATTGTTTTGAATAATAAAACACAATTCATTTAAAAGTGCTAATGAATTCATAGTATTTTCTGAATCTGTATCTAACTAATGATATAACCACTACCCTATAGTGGACCAGAAATTTTTTTTATGTTAATATAGTGTCCTCTTATTTGAGAAGGCCTGGAGCCACTGGACAAGTTGATCTTAGAGTTGTTTTCCATCTCAAAACCCTATGATTACTTGCTGTTGTAAATTGTATGAGTGAAATGAGCGGAAACAAAAGAATGTTGTATATAGTAATAGCAATATTGTTTTAAGAACAACTTTGAGCAACTAAGTCATTTTGATTGTTAAAAATACACAAATTAACTACAAAGGATGTATGAAGGAAGGTGCTGTCTGTATCCATAGTCTAATGATAACCATCTTTGGGGGGGAGGGAAGAAAAAAAGAAATTTACAGATTATTATATATTTAAAAGGAATAGCTAGTTGTACATAATAGAGTTGCAGTTTCATGTGCAATCATCTTTTTAAAAAAATTCTATGTTGTAGAAATGCTTGTTTTATTTCATAAATTAAAAATAAAATAAATTAAAAAAAAACTTATCAGCTTATGCACATCCAACCTGTCCAGGTGCTACTTAATTTTGATCTTGAGCTAGAGTGTGGTTTATAGTTTCTCACACTAACCTCTGAAGAATTCAATTAATTACTTACCTGGTTGTGAGCTGTGGATTGTGATGATTTGAACATTACTCAGCAACTCATTATTGTATTGTTCCAAATTTAAGCTGTATCACCAAGATGGTATTTCTTTGAAAAAGAAAAAAAAGATCTATGTTGAAAAATAACGCTGATGACGATAATACTAATAATCACCATCTTTGTACATTTATTGCTTTAAAGTTTACAAAGTTTTTTACTCACAGTAACCATCTGTGCAAGTTGTACAAAAATTATAAGTACCTTTTTAGGGCTAAGGAAACTGAGAAACAGAGATGTTGTCATTATAGGATAGATTCAGGTCTTATGCAAAGCAGATTCAGGAAAAAAAAAAATGTAGCCCAGAGTCAGACCAACATCATATGTTCAGTAGGTTTAACAAGATATATTCCTCCAGTCATTTAACTCCTATGAGCAAAAGCAGCTAGGTGGCGCCATAGTGCATAGAGCCCTGGGCTTGGAATAAGGAAGACTCATCTTCCTGAATTCAAATGTGACTTCAGATACTTACTAGCTATGTGACCCTGGTCAAGTCACTAAACACCTGTTTGACTCACTTTACTTATTTGTAAAATGAGCTGGAGAAAGAAATGGCAAACCAGTCCAGTATCTTTGCCAATAAAACCCAAAATGGGGTCATGAAGAGTTGAACCTGCCTGAGAAACAACTCAACTACTAGGAGAAGCAGCTCACAAAGTTCACTAAAATATAGAGGGGTTGCTTTCTCTATCAGTTTGGAGAGTGTTTGCACCAGAAGAAATTAGGCATTCTTGAAATAATTAATGAAGGATGGAATAAAGAATCATACCAAAATGCAGGTGATTCAAATCCTTCTTTTTCCTCCTATGTTCTGGGCCGACATCTGGGAGATGAAGTTAAATTATATTGGACTTATAGCTGTTCTTTAGCAGGCTATATGGTTTATATCCCAGTTTACAGCTCCTTACTAAATAAACTTTGGCAAATTCTTCCCCACCCTTCCCCATCCCCCAGTTTTTGAAAGGAAGATTTATTTAACAAGTTTCATTTAGCACAACACACCTAAAAGGAGATTACAATACAATAAAAGCTTTAAATCAGTTCCTCAGAATTTAATACAAACACAAAGACCAAAATCCTAAAGTATCCATATTACATCTTAAAATTGTCCCCATTAACTTAAAAAAAAAGAATCTTAACTGTAGGTGTCTTACAGTATAGTAAATGAAATAAACTAGAACAAACATGCCAAGTATCTCACTTTTGAATTGCAGACATAGCTCCTATATTAATTTTACAAAAAAGCATGTCTCCCAACATGCATCTCAAACAGTGTTCTATGTAATGTGGTATAGAAGCAACATTTAACATAATTGAAACTGCTTTAACCTAAATATGCTTACTGCTTAAGTACACTCCTACGACAAAACTACCTTGAGAAAAACTGAAATTATTTAACAGCTAAGAGTCTTTACTCAACTTGGTTATTACATCCTAGATGAATTTTTTTTCTGTATTCAGAAATACTGAACCTAAAGTTTTTAAGAGAATCCTGATTTCACCTACAGTAAGCATAAATCATAAGTTTGTATTACAAAACTAGTAAACTTTTTTTTTTTTAAATTCTTTAAAAGACATGGTTGACCAAGAGTCAGTGATCAGGATTACATTCCCCACTCATCACTCATTCTGAACATGCTGAACATCCCTTCGTCCCATTTATTCCCATAGATGCACTGCTTCCTTTACTGTACTAGCTGCTATTCATGACTCTTCAGCTCCCCTGTGCAATGTTTGACTGAAAATCATTGGAGTTTTCCTGTAAAACTTAGTCACGTCTGCGCATGCTGCTTTGACCACTCTAGTCTCCTTAATAATCCCCACTCAACTGCTGGCTGGCTGGACCAGTGTAACTGGATGTTTTTGACAAACCCATGCCTCCTAGCATTTGGCTCCCTGTAAGCATCACTGCTTGCTCTTGATATAGATCTAATTCAAGAAGACTTCTACACATCTGTTCTGCATGTTTGCTTTGTCTTTTGACGTGGCTGCCACAGTATCTTCATGAGTACAAAATTCAGTATCTGCTTCTCCAGGCACTCTTCCATTAGGTTCAATTTTATTGTGTACTCAAACAGAGTTGAGTGGTGAGAAAAAATTCTAAACTTCATTTTCAGAGCTCTATAAGGTATTCCTCTTATGTGTATGCAATGGCCTGTTGTACTCTGGACCCACTACCTCCATAACTACTATCAGACATTCCTAAAACAAAAAAAAAACAGTCATTGAGGTCTCTTCCAAATCTATCTGACCAAAAGCCATGCCCATCATGGTGTCCATTGTAGTCATCATAGCCTCCATACCCTCCACCAAAGGCATCATGCCTTATCCTTTCAAACCCAGCTCCTTTACCAATGCTGTTACAGCCACTTCCAGCCCCAGAACTGTTTAAAGACCTGGCTGCTGCATAGTCATTAGCTTTTGAGGATGATCATGAGTATGAACTTCTGCCCAAATGCTCTTGAAGATTTATTTCAATGTACCTGTGCCCTATCCTTTCCTTGGTTTTCTTTAGACCTTTTCAGCTATTTCCTGTGAAGCAAGATGCATGAAGGTCTACCCTGTACTATTCCACTGAAAGTTCTCTGTCAAAGTTATCCCATTTGGCTTGATTTCCAACCTTGAAAAAAAACCTGAACAATTTCTTTCTTGCTACAGTCAGATGGGGGTCCCCTAAGGTGCACAAAGCCATCATTGGCAGTGTCAAGACTATTTAGACCAATATTTTTCACCACCTAGTACATTTCAATTTTTTTTTACTTAAATACTTCAACATATCTGTGCCCCATAGTTTTTCTGTCTTTTTTAGTGCCAATTTGACTTTATCTTCTGATTCAAATTCAACAAATTCTTCTCCATTTGGTCTGCATTCTTAGATGTAGATGAAATGAATGCCTGAAGCATTATACTTCATTGGTGGAGCAGGATCAGGGCAAGCCCTGGACCTTGACCATGAAACCTTCTCTGCCTTCAGTGCTCAGCATCATCGTGTTCAGTCAATGGTGGCACCTCAAACCTGACTTTGGCATGGCTATGAAGAAAAAATTGGCAATTGCATTTTTTTAAATATTGGCATTCTAGTACTGTTTGGTCCTCAAAACCCACTTTCCATAGGAAAAGAAGCAATGTATTTCTAAGTAATCAATGAAAGATATTATGTAAATTGCTATAGTGAGCTGACTGATCATTTAAGGGGCTAACCTTACTCTTAATTTAGTCACTTTCTTAAGTTGGGCCCAGTAGTTTCATAGTCATCTTTAGAATGAAATCGCTTGGAAGAAGCTTCATTTTTATAAAGTGTTTTTTTTTTCTTCCTGATGGAAACTATAATGACAGTTTACTACATCAAATACAAGAGCATTAGCTTCATGGAAATTGATGTAATGACATAAAATTAACATCATATTACAGAAGGAGCTTTGGGGATTATTAAGAGACTTTTTTTATTACCTGAATCTTGGATGGGTTTTTGACTGGGTTGTTTGTTAGGGTTTTCATTTTCATTTTTGTTTACATCCTCCATGTGGCATTGCCCTCTAGTTTCTGCTTAAATTCAAGTTAAGGCCCCCAACACACAAAACAGTCTTCTTTATTCTGTACATTTCCATTGTAATAACCTTCATCTCAGGGAAAATCTCTGTGGGATTCTGGGAAACAGCAGAGTTAGCCAGGCCTGGGGTGAAGAGAATCAAAGAGCCCCTTTTTGAGCAAGTGTTTTGAGAATAGGAATCTGAGATAAAGGACATCAAAGAGTGATAGGTTCTGAAAATAGCTTTTGCTGTTCCAATAATAATAACTCACATTTCTTTGGTCTTTTAAGGTCTACAAAGCACTTTGCAGATGCTGTCTCTTTGAATAAAAGCATAAATGGTATTTAAAAAATCAAATTTGAATAAAACACAAAGCTGTGAAGGAGAGCCAACATACTAACTGGCAATCAGGATCCAAAAAGATCTTGTTAGGCTAGAAAAATGAGCTGAATCTTGTAAAAATGAAACTTAATAGGGTTAACTGTAAAGTCTTACACTTAGGTTCAATAAATTTATTTCACAAGTAGAAATTAGGTGAGGTATGGTTAGATAGCAGCTAAACTGAAAAAGATCTGGGGAGGTTTAGTGGGCTCCAAGCTCAATATGAGTCATTTACTTGATATTGAAACTCAGGAAGTTAATGACATATTAACCTGTATTGAGAAGGAAGGCAACAATCATTTGTTAAATGCCTACTATGTGCTAGGTACTGTGTTAAGTGCGTTACAAATATTATCTCATTGAATCCTTACAATAATCTTGGGAAGTAGGTGTATTTATTATCCACATTTTTTAAGTAAGGAAACTGAGGCAGAGATTGTCAAGTGACTTGCCCAGGGACCCACAGTTAGTAAGTGTCTGAGGTTAGATTTGAATTCATTTCTCCTTGACTCGAGGCCAAGTGATTCATCGACTATGCCTTCCAGGATTAATGAAGGTATGGTTCTGCTGGACTCTGAGATGACATTTAGAGCATTGGAATCTGTTATGTGATCAGTTCAAGAAGGACATTGATTAGATGATGAGTGTTCCAGAGGAGGATAACAAAAGGTGAAAAAAGAAGTTGAGTCCAGGCCATTGAAGGATGAGTTGAAGAAATTGGAGAGAAGATTCAAACTTGAGAGGTTAGCTGTTTGTAAGTATTTGGAGGTCTGTTAAGTAGAAGAGAGATTATTTTGGTCACTGAGTAGAAATTACAAAGAGACTCATTAGCACTTGCTACCATGGAAAACTTTTTAACAAGAAGAATGGTTAATAAGTTAAATGGATTGAGTCAGGATGTACTAGATTCCTCCTCATTGCAGTTCTTCAGGTAAAGACTGGACGACCACTTGTCAGGTATGTTATAGTAGGGTTTTTTTTTTGATGGCATGGATTGGAGTAAATCATCACTAATATCTCTTCAACCTCTAAATTTCTGTTATTCTATGATTTTGTGTTCTTCCCAACAGCTCTGAGAGATAGGCTATGGAAGTACTATTGTCCCCATTTTGAAGTAGAGAACACTGACACTGAAAAGCAAGAAGTGATCTGTTTTGATCATTCAGATAGTAAGTGGCAAAATCAGAATTCAAAGCCACTCCCCTGAGCCTAAATCCAGTATACCTTATGCTGTGTCAAGCTTTCTACTCATCACTCCTTGTAGGACCCTGTCAATGTCATCTCAGAGCCAGTCATTCATAGGCTTTGAGGATTAAAGAAAAAAGGGTAATAGTCCCTTCTCTCAATAAATTCGAAGTAATCAACAGAGAGAAGGTATGAGTATTAAGGAGGTTTGGAAAAGGCTTCCTAAAGAAATTCAGATTTTAGCTGGGGCTAAAGTAAACTGAGAGGTAGAGATGAAGAGAGAGATCATTTCAGGCTTGGAGGACAGGCAGAGAAAATGTCCAGAGCAAGGAAATGGGTTGTCTTGTCTGAGGAATAGCAAAGACATCAGTGTCAGTAGCATAGTGGATGGAGCTGGCCTGGAGTGAGGGAGTCTCATTTTTGTGAGTTCAAATCTGCCCTCAGATGCTTAATTTAAAAAAAATATATTTTTAGTTTTCAACATTATTTCCACAAGACTTTGAGTTCCAAATTTTCTCCCCATCTCATCCCTCCCTCTACCCCAAGAAGGCATGCATTCTGAATACCCCTTCCCCTAATTTGCCCTCCCTTCTATCTCCAGCCCCCTCCCTTATCCCCTTCCCTTTCTATTTTCCTGTAGGGAAGGATAGATTTCTATACCCCATTGCCTATATATACCTCAGATGCTTATTAGCTTTGTGACCCTGGGCAAGTCACTTAACCCTGTTTGCCTCAGTCTCTTTATCTGGGAAATGAGCTGAAGAACAGAATGGCAAACCCTACAGTATCATTGCCAAGAAAATCTCAAATGGGGTCATGAAGAGTTATACCCGACTAAAAAACAACTTGACAACAACAACAAACTCCTAGTATGAAGGCAGGAGTTGGTGAGGAGAGAAAGACTATGAGCCAGGCACTGAATTCATTTAAGAAAGAGGGAGAATGTTTTGCAGGTGAATAGATAATAGCTACTAGAATTTTGGTTGGGTGATAGATATAGATTGAGTGAACCTCAAAGGAGGAGAGGTTACTGAGTGATGGAGATAATAGAAGGGGAGCCTGGAAGTGGCAATAGGGAACAAGGAACATTACAACTCCTCCATCTTGACCTGTGATTGGGAGTGGGAGGTGAGAGTGATGAGTGAATGAGCATCCAGTGCTGGAAAGGGTAGTCAGGGTGACTGCGTGGCCAGGAGGCAACTATCTGTCACTGAGAGTCAGAAGATTAAGGAAGTGGGAAAGGAAAAGATTTAAGATGAAAGCAAGTTTGTTAACCTATTACCTTTGAAAATCAAGATAGAACCCTATGTTGCAAAACAGGCATACTACCATAAGTACCATTAGAGTACACTACAAAAGAATCCAGGTTTTTCTTTTTTTATTATTTATTTGTTTGTTTCATGGTATGTGTGAAAATTGATCAAAATAATACATTATAAAAATTAAATCACTACTCTTCAAAAGGAATAAGGAATAATAACAACAGCTGAAATTCAAATAATGCGTCATGTTTACAAAACACTTTCCTCACCAAAGAATTGGACTCTTCAAGGTTTGCAAAGCATTTCACAAGCATCTCATTTGACCTCCAGAACAGTCCTATGAGATCAGTGGTATATTATTCCATTTTACAGAGAGCTTACCTTACTTGGCTAAGGTCACACAGCTAGTAAGCATCAGAGTTGGGACTTGAACCCAGGTACCCTGTGAAATTACACTAAACTGATGGGTTCTTTTACCATAGTCAATCACTCATTAAATGTTCAGAAATACCTTGAACCCAATAATGGCTAAAGGTGTCCTATGCAATAAAGCTTAATCTTCCTATAAACATGGAAGCTAATTAATTAATTAGGGTCATCTTCACACTTCTATTGTTAACTATAATCACATGCTGATTTGATCTGTGGTCTCTTTAGTTTATTACCATCATTACTATCTGAACTGTTAAGAATCCTCATGAATTTCAAAAGTGACCATAAATTACAGGCTCTCTCTTACATTTTCTCATAGAGGACCAGAGCTAACTAGACTGTTCACAACTCATGGAGTTCTTTACTTAAATGTAAGGATGACTATCTCTCAAAATAGACTTGTAAATAAGACCCTAAACAACTTGTTAATATGTATTCCCTTTTTCTAGGATTAAGCACCAGTTTGGTCTTTAGTGGAAACATATATCACTTCTTTATTTCCTTCTTTTAGCTAGTGAATTTTTGTGGGTACTATGGTTTTGTCTTGGTAGGTAGGTGGTTAGCTTTTTCTGGTTGGAGTTTTTGGGATCTTCCTCATAAAGAGAAAGGGAGGTAGATTAACAGGTTATTACTTCATGGTAGTTGAACAAAAGATCCTCGAAGATTTTCTCCTATCCTATTTATAGACCAAATAATAGATAATTCAGTGTATTACTGATAACCATGCAGAGATCTACCATATGTTGACTTTTAGTACTTTTGGGGGACCTACTTCTTATGTTAATTACATCCTCTCTCAACCCAATTCCCCTTCTTTTTTCCCCCTCTTTTATTTTTCCCTATCCTTCAAAACCTGGTTCAAATGTCACCTCCTCCATGAAATCTTCACTGATTTCCCCCAGCTGAGAGATTCCTCTCTCACTGGATCTTTATAGATCTCTTAGCCACTTCTTAGAGAGGCAGGGTTGAATAATGGATAGTCAACTTTAAAGTCAGGAAGACCTGGATTCAAATCCAGTTGCTGACACACACTGCCTGTGTTACTTTGAGCAACTCACTTGACCTTTCTGTGCTCTAGGCCAGAGGTGTGAAACATGAAACCTGCAGGCTACATGAGACCAGCAACATTCCCAAGTGTGACTCAAACTAGATTAAAATGTAGTTCCTATCTAATTTTAATACATTGATGTATTAATTTTTTAAAAAAAGAAATAATAAATGTATGTTTCCAAATTAATATGTAACTCTCAGGGATCCTTATGTATGGTTTAGTGGCCCCCTAATTTGACACCCCTGATCTAGGCAACTCTTCCTGACTATAAGTCACAGGAGAAGGTGCTGACCTATATTGGTAGAAGGAGTTTCTTCACTTGGAAATTCACTAAGCCAATGAAATCCTGGGTCTGGGACCTCTCCTTTTATGCATGTACCATATTTGGGTTGTATACAATGTTAGGGAGCTGTTCCAAGCACAATGATCCGAAAGTCCTAAAGGTCTACAGAAGTGTGAATCTTCACTGTTGTTATTATTGTTATTGTTAGACAATACTCAGGCACTTTGATAGACAATGCTAAGGATAAAAGACAAAAATGGAGAGAATCACTGCCCTCAAGGGGCTTATAATCAAATTGGGAGATATGTGCATATAGAAGTATATACATAATAGATTCAAGGAGGGCACCTGCCACTGAAGGGTTCAGGAAAAACTTCACTTAAAGGTGGTCCTTGAGCTGAGTCTAGGGGGAAAAAAAAACCCTAAAATAAACCAACCAAACAACCAAACAAACAAAGAAAGAAACTCCAGTTTTCTAAGAGGTGGAGGTGAGCAGGGATTGCTTTCCAGTCATGGGAAACTAACCTGTGGAAAGGCACGGATGTGAGAGCTGGACTGCCATCAATCAAAATGCATTTATTAATCTGTTATTCTATGTCCCCAAGTTGTGATAAGAAGGGAGGTTATAAAGGAAAAACAGAAGCAGGGCTTGCCCTAAAGGCAGGAGAAACAGTTTGTATATACATAGGTACATAGAAGCTATGTGCAGAGTAAATAGGACAACTTTAAAGGGAAGGATTCTGCAGCTGGAGGGGTGTGGCTTCTGGGAAAGACTTATTGCAGAAGATGACATTCGAGATCCTAAGAGGTAGAGGTGAGGAGGGAGAGCTTTCCAGACACTGGAGACAGCCAGTGCAAGGGCATGGGGATGGGAGATGGCCTGTCTCTGATGTCAGGAGGTGATCTGGAAATGTTGTCCTTTTTTGTTACTAAGGTGTAGTAATTTAACATGCAACCAACTATTTCACCAGTTAGGGTAGGGCCTAGGGTCATGGGAACACAGATCTAGACTGGAAAAGAACTCACAAGTCTCTACTCTCACTACTTCATTTCTACAGAAGAAGAAAAGGAAGCCTGCAAGGGTTAAATATCTTGTTCAAGGTAACACAGAAAATAAGAAGACATGATCCTCAAAGCTATGAAGTAGGATAGGTTGTGTGTAGCAGGGACTTACGCTGCCAAAGCAAACTCTATTTTCATGTGTTCAGAGAAATCTTGACATAAATCTTACAAATGAATGAATGAATGACAGACCTGGTAGACATGTGTCTGAACTTGACCTTGTTGTTTTTGGTTTGGCAGACTTTGATACAGATAGAACAACATTTATGACATTCTGTTTATAAAATGTTAAGAGTCCAAGAAAGAATGGGCTCCTATACAGAGTCACAACCCCCATTGTAACATTTATCCTTCTTTTCCCTTTGCACCTCTTCGTGCCATGAAGGGCCAATGTTGTTATCAAACATTTGCACAACACTTAATATTTGCATTATTCCCGGCACTCATTGTGCTTTCTTTTTCCTTTGAACAGTATGGTGAGGTAGGTTATCATTGAATCAGTCACTTTTTACAGGTGAAGTGTTGAATCTCAAACTTACCTGAGGTCATATGGCTATACAATTGGTAGGGATGGGATTAGAATTTTCAGCCCCCCAAACTCTGTGCTTTTATAAAATTGGACTGAGAATTGCATCTTTAAAATGTGGAACCAGCAGAGGATGACCAGAGAATCTAGCCAGAGCTATGAGATGGCAACTCAGTCCTTTAACAATATGTATTTGTCTTCCATTCTGTCTGGGATGACTTTATAACTCCTCATAATTCTCTTTGGATGATGCTCCCAAGATGAGGTCTGATCAGAAATATGAGATAGAAGCAGTCTCTTATGATTGCCACTGTCTTTCCTTTCAGCCTCAGAGAAACAGGTGAAAAGGTCTTCAACCTTAATTCACACTCACTACACCATCCCCTCACATTCCTCCTTGGAGAAAGAAAGCCCTTTTAGCAACAATTGCATAGTTACACACCCAGAAAATCATAATGGGACTTCTACTCAAACCTCCAGCCTAATACATTTTAAGTTATAAATAGAGTCTATTAAAAGTGTATGTATTTACCTCATTAGGCTTCTGCTTTATTTTTGCACAGAATGAATAAAGCCGAAAATCACAGAGAATACTGCACTCAGCATCTGCATGCCTATTCCTTCTCAGTATTTTGTTTATTTTCATTGCCTCATTTTGGTAATGTGCTCTAAATTAATTAGCTGCAACAGAAACTTTGAATAATTCAAAGAGGCACTTTAGGAAAATTGCATTTTTTCCAATTGGCTACATCATAAGTTAGTTAGAATGAATAATGGCAATGCAGCTGTTTGGGCTGATTTATTGTTTTTAAATAAAATATTTC
The DNA here is from genome assembly GCF_900497805.2 of Vombatus ursinus. Lineage (NCBI taxonomy): Eukaryota > Metazoa > Chordata > Mammalia > Diprotodontia > Vombatidae > Vombatus > Vombatus ursinus. The sequence continues at coordinate 29,033,760 of NW_020954596.1, read as the reverse complement.
ATATTAAAATTTTTAGCAGAAGAGCTGCTATTTATAGCAATAACCTGTTGTAGTGACAGCATAGTGGAGATGCAAGGGAATGCAAAACAAGATGCAGTTGGTCTGGAGATTTAAAAAATAAACATGGATAGCAGAATTCAGGAGAAGAAAGGACTGCAGATATATAATGCTTCATCTAGCATCTTGGAGCTGTTAAAACTATGTTGGATCCGGTGAACATTTTATATGACATGAACCATTCTCTTTTAAAAGCTGCGAGAAATTTGCTGAGTTCTTAAAACAATCTTATCCTTGTCCTGCTTTCACCTCGTACCCAACTTAGTTAAAAAAATTTGATTGGTTTGCAGCTAAAAAACAAACCATGTCTCTCACCACTAAAAAGTCTCTTTTCCACTTCTCATTTACCTTCTGTTGGAATTCTATCACTTGCACTTCTGATTTGTACTCAACTCCCATGTTCTAACGTCTTGAAATTAAAGTTTTTGATGGTGAATGTACTCTGGCTTTCTCTTAACATGGCTTGGCTCCTCAGGTGTGGTTTCCTGCTTATGTTGCTTCACATTTATTGAATTAATGCCATGTGCTACCTATGAGACTGAGCTTCCTTACAAGGGAGTAGAGTTCTGTTTCTTATTCTCCCTGCCCTTCAGGATTCCTCAGTTAGCACTTTAATGCTGAAAGATTTAAGGCCACCTGCAATGTCAGTTTTCAGAGGGATCCAGCTGATTCAGTTTGTGTCTGTTATTTCTTTGGCTGTCTAAAGCATTCTGAAAGCAATGTATTTTATTGGCAAGAGCACAGACTTTGACAGCAGAGGAACTGGGTCCCCTGGTTCTGACACTCACAAGTAGGATGATTTTGGGCTAAGTCATTCAACCTCTTTGTGTCTAAGTTTTGAGAGACTTGGACCAGAAGATCCTTAAGACCACTTCCAGAAGCATCTAGTGACTCAGGGTGTAGAGCACTGGGCCTGGAGTCAGAAAGACTTAAGTTCAGATCCAACCTCAGATACTTCCTAGCTGTGTGACCCTGGGCAAGTCACTTAACCTCTGACTGCCTAACAAAAGGATCCACCGGAGAAGGAAATGGCAAACCACTACAGTATCTTTGCCAACAAAACCTGATGGATAGTTGGTCCACAGACTCACAAAGAGTGGAACATGAACTGACTGAACAATAACAAAGACCATTTCCAGCTCTAGTTTAATGTCTTTGAAATAGCTCCTTCTTCAAGTAGCTGATTCATTAAGGGGAAGATAGGATTAATAGGGCATAACACCTCGGAATGTCTTCATGGAGGAGGTCATAGGTCTTTTAAAAAAATAATAATTGTTTCAGAGCCTAATCCTCCGACACTTGTGATTCTCAAACTGGACCCTGTTTCACTCTTCCTTCTATGTAGCTATAATTTATAGTCATTTATGTATTAAGTTCAATTACATAACTCATTTTACTTGATACAGTTAGATTCCCAAAACATTTCAAAACTTAATCACAACTACATAAGCCAGTCATTAAACTATTTTTGTTCATTCCACTCTTACTTGAAATATCTTCCCTTTCCCCTACTGTCCCATCTGTCAAGACCCAGATCTAAGTTTACCTCCTCTATGAAGGTTTTTTTTTCTGAGTTTTCCTGACTAGCCACAACTTGTCCATTTGTAAAATGAGGTTAGACTAAGTGATTCAGAAGATCCTTTCTTACTTTTTTGATTCTATGACTTTTTTTTTTTGCATCCAAGCAAAACTCATGATAAAAAAGAAAACCTGGGAGGAGATAGAGAATATCTATTCTTTCCATGTCCATAGGATGCTTCTTCAGGGTATACATGAGGAGATGGCTGGATGACTTTTAAGGTTCTTTTGGGTTCTGTATTATGGTTCCAGGTTTGGGCTCAGTACTCCTCTTTAGGCACTTATCATTTGTGCTGTAAATTCTTGTGTTTGGTTATATTTTATTGTTTTATATTTGTATATTACACGCTCTGGGGCTACTTTCCCAAACTGCACTGGCACCAGACATCTGGGTCTATGTTATAACTCTCTATACTTCTCTGTATCCAGTTTCCAGGGGTAACACAGAGGGTTTGGGGTTTGTCTGTCTAGTGTTATCAGTCATGAACCCCCACCAGTGTGCTTCTATCCAGACTTACAAGTTCATATCAATTAATTGGCAAGACTTAATTAGATTTTATTAAGACATTTACTAAGGTGCTACAGTAAGAACAATTAGTATAAAACACTCCCCCCCAAAGTCTGTGAAACACTCTCCCACAAGTACATAGAGTCCAGGGGAAAGTAGGTTCAGTCTTAGAGTATATTTATATGACACAAACTATTGTCTTTTAAAAGCCTTGGGGAATTTGCTGAGTCCTTAAAACAATCTTATCCTTTGCTTGCTTTCACCTAGTACCCAACTCAGTTAAAAAATTTCACTGGTTTGCAGTTAAAAAGCAAACCATGTCTCTCATCAACTCTCTGTAAAGAGTACTAAAAAGTCTCTTTTCCACTTATCTTATTCACCTTCTTCTGTTAAAATACTATTGCTTACACCCCTGATTTATACTCAGCTCCTATGTTCTAATATGTTGAAGATAAGTTGTTTTTTTTTTGATGGTGAACATACTCTGGCTTTCATATTAAAAAGGGTTACCCCTTTTTAAGAGCACTTAAAGAGCTCTTCAATCCTCAAGATATTCCTCTTAGGTACAGTGTAGCTTCTCTGATGAGTTCTTTGTATTTGCTCTTCCTCATTGTGCCCAGTCTGTCCTCAGCCCCTAATGTAGAGACTGCTGTCAACTATTCCAGGCATACTGCTATGATAGTAATGGGAAGTCCTAAATCTTCTCACCCTCTGAAGTTTACAAGATCCTCCTTTAGAAAAAAAAAGTTTGAGGGGAAAAAGCAGATTGAAATTCAGGCCAAAGATTTCAGACACTTGATATCCCATAGGATGTGTTCAAGGCTTTCACCCAATCTCAATAGACTTTTCATGTGGTGTCCCTTCACTTAAACAATGGTTTTCCATGGACTTCTAAGCTGATTGATAACTTTCTTCACCTAGTTTAAATGAGATCACATCTAGATTGAGTCAATCAGAAGTATGAAATAAGTGTGAACTAGCCTGGATATCTCTTTTGAATTGAAGTAGACTCACAGACTGTTAATCTGTAAATAATAAAGGGAGAAAGGTTTTCTTCAAGTAAAGAAACCAGAGAAATACTATGGAATAAGAGAGTTAAAATAAAAATAGAGTCTCCTTTAGCAATCACATTCATTTGGTAGTGTGCTGTTAAATGTTTAATAACCAGTTCCCCCAAAATATATGAAACACTTTTGAATTTCATCTGCATTATAAACATTTTCTCCATAATTTTCTTAACTCTAGACAATCAACAAAACAATAAATGAAGTCCTAATTTGTAGCATTTATCAGTTTCCAAGGTGTAGATCCCAAAGGAACTAGTTTTAGCACATGCCTGCTTTCATTTAATTCAACACTTCAATGGATCCCTGATCTCATTGATGTAGGAATTCCCTCTGCTAGTACAGATTGCAATCTATCCACTCTTTCTGTATAATTCACATGTTCTGTATAATGTTCATGTTAAGTTATTTGATTTTTTTTAAGTAAAGGGATTTATTAAAAAAACAACAACAACACTAAAAGGCATCATATAATATAGTTTAAAAATGAAAACTTTTTGTTTAATGACACACCTTTTTACTGCAGGGCGTGAGACAAAAATATCTAGCTAAAGACTCCAAGCAATATAAAGCATATACCTCAGCAAATATTTCCATTGATACTGAATAAGAAAAAATTTAATGCAAACTATTAAGACATACAAATTTATTTATTTGAAAGCTTAATATAAATATTTTTTTCTTTTCATGGAAAAACTCGCTTTTTAATCTTAATTGTTTTCTATTATCATCACAGAATTTCAATGCACAGATTTTCTTTCTTTTTATCTACTCAAATGTATGAAAACTGTCTGAATATAAACATGCTGATTCTATCCTTAAAAGACTTATAATATTCATGAATCTAAAATCACTCATCTTCATTTTTAATCCAATAATTCCTCTTGTTCTCTCAAATAAAGAGTCATATCCCCCAGATGTAAACACTACTTTAGGAGCCAATGGCATATGCTGGCAGATGGTATCCCATCTGTAGTATAGTTATTAAAAATACATTTCTTGGCTGTGTAAGATGTTCTTATCCATTTTTCAGAAATTCTTCATTTCCAATCATAAATACAGCAAACTGAACCATAGAGTTAATTTCCATGTGGCAAATTGGACCAAAGATCACGTGCGCATCTAAAACATTAAAGGTAGGTGTGAGTAGCCTAAGCAAGGGAACTAAGTTCACTCATTTCTCCTAATAGCATTATTGTGTTTTGCTTTGTTTTTGGGTGGTGGAAAATATTGTTTATATAAAAAAAGTAAATAGGATAGAGGGGTGGTTTAAAAAAAGTCTTAAGAATGAAGTATCTTCCAGATTTACTTAAATTAAAATATTGACACTCATTCTTTTTGTTCAGCCACTTTTTCAAACTTGTGATATGTTACAGATCTTTGGTGAGATAGCAGCCTTTGAGGAAAAAACATGAAATATGAATAATTGGCCTCTAGTGATCAAAAAGTGAGGATTTTTGTTCAGGAAGGATGGGAATGGGGGAGTATCTAACAAAACAAATAGGGAATGCAACTGCACAGTGCTGGGCACATAGTAAAAATTTGATAAATGCTTGCTGACTGATATATTGTGAAACCTATAATCTTAGGGAAAAGGTTAGAAGTAGAGGTTGGGAGGACAGAGTTTCAGACAGAGAAAGACAGCAGGACAGACAGAGACAGACACACTCAGAAAGAAACAGAGACAGAGAAAATACCATGGAAAGGAAAAAGGTAGGAACAGAGAAGATGATGAAAGAGAAAGAAACAAAGAAGATAAAACAGAAAAGAGAGAGGAAGATGGAGAAGAAGAAAAGAGAGGATGAAAAAGGGAAAAGAGACAATGAAAGAAAGAAGAAAGAAGCAAGAGGGAGATGGAGAGAGATCATCTAAACATCGTACAACCAGGTCTCAATTGGTGTGAAGAATGAATCCAGTGCAGTGGTTGTACTTGGAACTGTGCTGCATATTTCCAATGACCATATATTATGTAATTATAACATTGAATACCATGTATTCAAGTTAAAATAAGTGTTTGCCTTAGGCAGAAGTAGCACTATTGTCTTCCTTGACCCTTTCAGTCATGGTGCTTGAAGGTTAGCATAGAGGTTCACAATGACTGGCCATCACATAGAAACCAAGCATGGCTTCCTGGTCAGTCTCCTAAATATTTCTCTTCTTCACTCTCTCCTCAAAAACATTCATTCCTCCCTGTGGATCTTCCATAAATAGGTTTCCCCTTTACTAAATCTTTTTATACAATAAAATGAATGAATGGAGTTAGAGGTAGATTTTTTCCACTTTATCAGATAGATTCTGATAAACAAACCCCCTTTAAGGATTTATAGCCTGAAGGTAGGAAATGAGTGATTGTTGACACTCTACTCATCTTTTAAGGCCCAAATCAAATGCTACCTCTTCCATGAAGCTTTCCCTGATTCCTTCAGCTTGAAATAATTCCCCCTCCTCTGATCTCTCAAAGTACTTTATTTGCATGACTCTTACGGACCATACTCACTCTACTATTCATCTTTGACTTGCCCCTGCCGATACAGCATTTCACACTTGCAGGTTTGCTGGTGTGGGGCTATCAGCCAACAGAAGAAGAAAAATCCCTGAAAGCATACCTGGATCCTTCATGCCTTGAGAATCTCTGACAAATGCATCTCATGTCAAATCAAGTCAGCAAACATTTTTTAAGCAATTACTATGTGCCAGGTACTATGCCAAATGCCGGGAATACAAATACAAGAAGAAAGACAGTCCCTGTCCTTAAGGAGGAAAAGCAACACATAACAGGCAGGTGAAAAGTGAAAGAGAGGGTAGATAGGGGATAGATAGGGAGGGAGGGGACAGAGAATTCCAGAGAAGCAGGAGAAATGGGAGAGGAGTGAAAGTGGGCATGTTTGGTCTGGCACTTCCTCAAAAAGGATATTCTAGGAGCAACTCACTAGTGGGAATGGTGGGGGTGGTTCTCCTCTAAGAGTAGAAGGATCTTCCATTTCTACTGAGAAGGCGACAAGGAAGAAACATTTTCCAGGATGAAGAGGCTTTTGGAAAACAGTGGAGAAGTTTGAAAAGTCAGGCATGGAGACAGAAGTATGGTGGAAAAAGCACAAAATTAGGAGCTAAGAATTATATGTTAGAGTCTGGGCTTTGCTACTTACTTGAACTATTGAACAAATCACTTAATTTTCTAGAAACTCACTGTCCTTATTTGTGAAAAGGCAGATCTCAGTTATATTACCTACAGGGTTGTTCTTATGGAGATGAAATAAAATTTTATCTGTGATTTCACCTATGTGGGAACTCTGTTCACTGACACAAATGGCAATCTGCTATACTTTGGTCAAAAAAATATCTGGCCATCTTTTTGATAGATTAGCCCCTCTTATCTTAATGGGGCTGGTCTGGCCTCAGATGATTGACATACAATCCAGCATTTATTAATGATTTACTCTCTATGTGGCAGGCAGTGGAGGTATATACACAAAAATGAAACAGTTCCTGCCCTCAAGCAGCTCATATTCTACTGGGGTGAGGTGGGGAGCACTGTGTAACCATAAGTAAATACTAATATACAAAAACAAATGCAAAAGTTTTATGTGATAAAACTAGTTAATAGATGTTAAAGTAGCTGTTAATATCATTTCCCACAGGACATTAAAAAACCTAGCAGAAGGCAAAAATTGACCAAATTTCTTTTATTGGAATTAGAGGTCTGAAATGGGATCTTTCAGGAGCTGTAAATATATCAAAAATTAGAAATGCTTAGAAATGTGTGTTATCCCAATGTGGAAATCAGGGCCCTTAAGATAGTGGGACTAAAAGAGCAGCGGCTGCAGTCAATAGGTCCAATGAGGGCCTTAGTGACCCCTGAGCTCTGAACTTACCACAGATAGTACATAGAGTCAGGAAGGATCCAGGCCTCTGGCCCTTCTATCATAGCTAGGGAGATGAATATATTGGAAAGAAGGGGAGCAAGAGGCAGAACCAGGTGAGAAATCTTTTTTTTTTCTTGAAAGAAAAACACTTTCTGAATAAACATCAACTCCTTAATTGGCTTATTGTTTTGAAGTCTCTCTTGCACTTTCTGTAGCTTCTTTCTGTTCATTGCTATAATCTCTAAACTCTATTTTTCTAGGCAACTTGTCATAGCTTGAAATGATGGTCTTATAAAATATTTGTTAAGGTGTAAGTCTTTTCAGTGACATCTTCAGTGGAGTCTAGGAGGCTGGGATGCTCTCTCCTATTCAGTTGGCCTCAAAGGTAATATTCTGATTAGATGGATGATTCTGTCATTGGCATCTTCAAACTTTACAAAAGGAGGAGACATGGAGGCCCTTAGGGCCAAATCATCTCTAACTCACCTCTGGCTGTTGCACAAAGATGCTACTGATCCGACAAGAGCCTGGTTTTTTGGTAGTTTTCCCTTTGTACCTGTGTTTACATTCCTATATGTTGAGTGTGCCTCTGGGCAATGTCTTGTAGTACATTTCATTGTGGTACAAGCTAATCAAAGTCTTGGACACAGTACACCAAGGTATTGCACAATGGTGACACTGTTTCACATAATCAACTCCTTGTAAGACTTTCCTTTTTCTCTCAGAAATGCCCTTTTCAGATCTGGGCTGAGGAACCCTAACTGTCCCCACAAATAGGGTCATAGAGGAATATTTCATAGAGTCTTAAAGAATCTAGTGATTTTTTTGTTTGAAAAATGGATTTTCTTAAAAAACACTATTAAATAAACAAACTTAGTTTAATCTAATTTTCATTTTGTATTATTGAACAATCCTGAAATTAGGAATAAAATAAACAAATATATATTGAGCACATTCAATAAGTGTGATTTTCATAAAAGCTTCTTTGATGTTCCATAATAATTGACACTTTTGAATTGTGGTGCTGGAGAAGACTTTTGAGAGTCTCTTGTATAGCAAGGAGATTGAATCAGTCAATAATTAAAGAAATTAATTTAGGTTATTCCCCAGAAGGTCAAGTACTGAAGCTGAAGTTTGAATACTTTGGGCATATGATGAGAGGACAGGATTCATTGGAAAAGACCCTGATTTTGGGAAAGATTGAAGGCAAAAGAAAAACAGGAAAGCAGAGGATAAGATGGATAAATAGTATCATGAAAACAATGAACATAAACTCAGATAGATTCCTAGAGATAGTGGAGTATAGAAGGGCCTGGAGTGCTATGGTCTGTGGGATCATGAAGAGTTAGACACCACAGAACAAGAACAATAGAAATATTTATGAGGTCAACTCTAAAAATGCAAAAGCACAATTGGAAAATCAGTGAGATCAGATGATTAGAATTTTTGAGACAGTGGCAAAGAACACAACCTTCGTAAAAAAAAGAAGTAATAATCACTGCAACTGAGAAACAATAACAGTCTCTAAGCTATGCAATTTATGGGCCATCTCCACTAGTTCCAAGTGATAAGTGATTGTACCTGCAGGTACAATCAATGGAGAACAAGGGTCTATGTCTATGTCTATGTCTATCTACATATGATTTGTTTTCTTACCTTTTATTTTTTTTTGCTATGATAAGATGAACCCCAAATCATATAAATTGATTCACTAAACAATGTAGTTAATTGTGGAATATAACAGTCCTGAGGGATGTTCAGATGACTAAGAATATGGCAAGTACCTGGGAGACATGAGAGAGGAAGAGGAGAGTAGTAGTAGAGAGTAGTATAGAGAATGGTGGTAACCAGAGAATAATGGAAAGAATACAGAGCTTTTTTAAAAAATATGTTTGTTTTAATTTTTGAGTGTTATCCTCTTGAATGAGAAAGTATTGAACTGAGTAGGTAGGGAAAGGGAATGTGATGAGGAATGGCTGGAAGTTGGTGGGGGATGGGGAGAGAGGGAGAGCATATAAGCATATATAGAACACACTGCTGTCTCATCCCAAGCATGTTATGATTACTGAGTAAAGAAGTAACTTGTGGAAGAGATTTTCTCAGAAGATCCCCCATTTGTGGGACTCTTGGGGCTTTATAGTTTTAAGTCTACTTGCTTGTTTTGGGATGTCAGGTCTTATTTTTTCCATTTATTAATAAAACTTTCTTCAAAAATATTATAAACTATATGCTTGCAGGCATATATGAAGAGGCAACCTCAATGTCATTATGCAACACCTATCCAGGTTTCCTGAATGAGGGCAACACACAATAGAAATAAGAAAGTGTCCTAAAGCATAATGGGTCCCTCACATCTTTGAAACAGGGTACATATGGATTTATGTCTTTGCTCTTCTATAGTTGGAAAAGCAGTGGGTTTCAGAGTCAAAAACATAGATTGGAGTCCATTATACTTCTTACTAGTTGAGTGATATTGGACAAGTCACTTAATGGTTCAGAGCAGGGGTGCTTAACATGGGATCTATGAACTCATTTTTTAAAAAAACATTTGATTAACTATTTCAATATATTGGTTTCTTTGGTAATCCTGTACATGTTTTCATTTTATGCATTTAAAAACATTATTCCGACAAAGGGGTCACAGGCAACACATTGCCAAAGGTATTTGGGACAAAAAAAAATGGTTAAGTCTTTGGCATAGAGCTTCAGTTATCTCATCCATAAATACAGACAATTGTTATCTTATATCATGGGATTGTTTAACAAAGAGAGTTAGAAAACTTGCCAATGTGTACCTTTATTCCATGAAATAGACTTGGACTTAAGAGTAACAAACACATAAAATTGGAAATGGTAAATATGGATGTACATCCCTGTAGACTATTTCCTGACTGAGGAAAAAAAGAAACCAAAGAAAACAAAAAGCTTGGAAGGTTGAAGAGGTGGTATCCTGAGTATATTTTAGTTTCCTAAGGGTAATATGTTGGCAGAAATAAATGTTTCTATTGTTTTAATTTCAAAAGATGTTGATGGGCTCCTGAAGAGAAGCCATGAAAAAGAAATGGTGGTTGGACTGGGGCTCTGCTAGGGTTAGTAAGTTGTGGTGGGAGGAAGAATTGATGCAATTATTCCTCTGATGTACTCGCACATAAGAGAGAGAGAGTCCTGGCTGATCTTTCCAGCCTCTGAAAATATTGGAGTATTTGTGAACTGATTTCACAATTCTTTCCATCGGCTCTTAATATGTTTAAATATTAATTATTTGCATGGTCTCAGAGAAGAGACATTAGTCCTTCTCATTCTCTAGGGGTAAGTAGAGGTGCCCTGGAATAAAAGGTCCAATTGCCATACCCTATAACCAAGGAAGCTTTGGCATAAAGGACTCTCGGAGTAAGATTATTTTTACAAAGCTCTATTCTCCCAGTAAGTATTTCCTTTTCCAAGCATGGCGTTCCCTATGGAATCCATATTCCACTCAATACTGAGAGGTTATGTGCCAGCCAAACAAACTACCTATGAGTTGAAATGCTTTTTCTCTTTAATAAATATTTTGTCACTTCCTACATCCTAGATGGTGGGAATTTACTAGAACCAGCCCTTCACTGTGTACTCAAGTAAAGTCAATAGGAGTTTTGTATGTGGAACCAACTGCAATGGTATAGGAAATATTTCTTTTTTTTTTTCTCCCCTAAACTTGGACTTTGCTTATGCATTTCTTTTTCTCTTTATCAAGAAGTCATTCAATTTAAAAAAAATAGGACATTTTCTTGGAGATTCTTGAGTTCAGGAGATGATTAAAATATTAATACCAAACTATTCCACTGAGAAATAAAGGACCAGATTCTTATATTGTGTGATTTTTTTTTTAAATCTTTAATAACTTTCTGGCAACTTGCCCATTGTGTTACCCATAATGAGAATCTGGCTCAGGAGGTGATTTTAACCCCATTTTTCTTCATTTCTTGGCAAGAAAATACTTTCTAGTTATTTAACAATTCTGATTCATTTCCAAATAAGTTGTAACCTCATGATCTGTGCCATCCTAGGAAGTTATATAGCCAATTTCATTCTAAGTGTCACTAATAAAGAGTCTCTTCTAATGATAGAAGATATTAATGTGGGTTGAATCTGACAAGAGATCTACTTAAGAGGCATCTGAATGAGTCATCTAGACAATGGGCTAGTTTGGGAGTTAAGGTGTATTTATCTGTGTGAATGATTAATGGCTAAGAAAAAAATGGTGCATTTTCTTTGTGTTAATGGAGAGCACATTTCCTACTTGATGCCTTGGTTGTCATCCAAAGAAATGAAAACTAAAATAATAAAAAATGTTAGAATTTGACAATCCTTTCCCCATATACATATGGAGAAACTTCATAGTTAAAAACAGGTTTGCCTGAGGGTTGGAAGGGGGAGCACAACTGTATAGTCTGCTCTTGTGACATATTCGTAGATGGGTAGAGTTACAAGGAACCTCACAGTTCAACTTGCTTCCTGATGTAGGAATTCCTTCTTCTACAATACTCCTGGCAAGTGGTCATGCAACCTCCACTCAAATTTCTCCATTAATAAGAAATATGCTATCTCATTAGGCAGCCCATTTCATTTTAAATTATTGGAAAATCCTTCCCCATACTGAGAGAATACTCTTCCTCCCTCTACCTTTTACCCATTGGTTCTACTGTTTTTTTTTCTATCTATAGCCACACATAGGCTATTCTTCATTCTACCTGAGAGCCCTTCAAAACATAAGACAGTTGTCATTCATGTTTCCCCTAAATCTACTTGTCTAAATTAGCTAAACATCTCTAGTTCCAATCATTTTCTCACATGATGGGCTTCAAGGACCCACACAATCTTGCTTGCCTTTCCCTTAACATGATTTCAGGAATTCTTTTGAAACTTACTGAGTGACTTTGGGAAAATCACTTGATCTCTTGAGGCACAGTTTCTTCACCATTAAAATATGATAGCTGAATTAGCTAATAGTTAGTATTTATTTAGAATTTTAAAGTTTGGAAATTGCCTTATGAATATTATCTCTTTTTGTCCTTATAACTCTGAGAGAGGGGTGCTATTATTATTCCTGGTTTACAGAATGACCTCTGAGGTTCCTTCAACTCAATTTTCATGATCCTATGAAATTCCTTACAACAGTTAAAATGAGGAAACTCAAAAACTGCTATTTATATACACAGTGAGACTTTACAAACAGCAGTAGCATGGTTTAATATATAGAATAGCTATTTAAAAGTGCTGCCTAGTTACACAGATACTTGCTCTTAAAATTTTTTTGTGTCTAATCACAAAAGCTTAGGCATAGTACATTTCTTATCTAGATATTTATTTAAACCTGTTGCCATAGTACCTAGGCTTTCTGAAGTCCCATTTTTAGCAATAAACAAGAGAAATGGACAGACTTCTCCAGGTAGCTGTGGTCTATGTGGAAGTCTGCAGAATGTCATGCCCTACCATGCATGTAGCCAATATGTGCCAGGAAAAAGGACTAGGGCAGAGGAGGTGTGATAGAAGAAGGGAGCAGGTATATTCAGAAAAGCCAGGTAAGATCAGGTAGGAGAATGGTTGTAAAGCATTGAGACTCCAGGATATAAAACATTTCCTAATCAGATAATTCAAATCCAATGATATCTGTAAGAAATTGGTCCTAGGGGCAGCTAGGTAGGGGCAGTGGATAGAGCACCAGCCCTGAAGTCAGGAGGACCTGAGTTCAAATTCAGCCTCAGACCAAACACTTGGCACTTACTAGCTGTGTGACCCTGGGCAAGTCACTTAACCCCAATTGCCTAAAAAAAAAAAAAAAGAATTTGGTCCCAAAATAGGGAGTGCCAGGTAGCTAATGCTTTGTGCTTTGTCCATTAGCAGGGAGCTAAACACTTTAGTGTCTGTATTAGTTTTCATGCTTCTACGCCAGCTAGTATGGATCAACTCTTAACTACCATTTCCCCTCACACCCTGATGGAAACACGCCAGGACCTTGAGCCCAAGAGTTAGGAATAGTAGTACCCACCCCCAAACTACCATACCTGTTTCCAGTCCAGACCTCAGCCATTATTGAGGGGAGAAATCATTGTGGAGAGAGGAGCTACTTTTCCTCATCACTACCAGTGACAACTACTGACCAGTTGCCATCAACAGTCAGACACCGGAGCCATATAAGTGACACCACCTCTAGATCACTGGTCCTGCTTTCAGTTCAGCTCTCACAGCCATCATATTTGGAAATGTGGGGAAGCAGCCATCTCTACTAACTGCCAAACAACCTTGATACACAGGGAAGGCAAGTCAGCTTAGCTGAAGCAGCAGGTCATGCTAAAGGAGAGAAGGGAGGCAGGATATGTTAGGCAAATCAAATTACCACTATTCCATTGACCACCATCTCCCCTCAAATCCTGAGGGAGGCAGACCAGGCCTTGAACCCAAGAGCCTTGGGAAGAGCAATGCTTCTTAGCCTAGTGCTCTTAGCCATTATCCCAGGAAGCAATCCATGTGGACATGCAGCCTGGCAACTACTTCTGTTGGTGCTCCAGCCACAGCTACTGAATAGCCAGGAAAAAAAAAAAGTTCTTGCCACCAATGACTTTGTCCCTGTTATATGGTTCTATATCAGAGACTAACACCATTTTTATCAGGGTTAATGACATTAAAGAGGCATTCACATCTTTGTTGCTGCATGCTAAAGGCATGAGGCTTTTCCACCTGACTTGCAGTTGAATCCTTCCATATGTATCTCCCCCATCAGAATGTGAGCTCCTTGAGATATCAGGGACTCTCTTTCTTTTCTATTTGTATCCCCAGTACTTATCACACTGCTTTGCACATACTAAGTACTTAATAAATGCTTTATTCATGGTCATGGGTAGTGACTTCTCTTATCCATTCTGATAGCCTCTCCCTACAAATATAAAGAATCTATACCGATAACGCCAATAATTAGGCACATTTCATTTTCCCCAATTGTTCAGGTTTTATATCTAGGACATTAGTATATGTGAGCAAGAAACACAGTTTTTATCTTGGCACTGTAATATCTTTTAATGACCCAGTGTGGACACCCTATGATAGGAGTGGAGACTAGGAGGACTGAGTGGTTGAAGCTCTTTAGTAGTGGAGGCATGTAGTGAAATGAGTACGTGGTAGGGTCTCTTTGGGGCTACTTGGCCAGACCAAAGATCAGCTAGTACAACTGAAATTTGAACAAAAATCCTCTTAGAGTATTCAAGAAAAGTTGTTTGCTTGAAGACCTCTAGTGATGGAGAACTAATTTCTTCCTGGGTTAGATGAGTTCATTTTAGAGCAAGTTTAATTAATTTTTTATTTTTATTTTCAGTCCTGAATTTTCTCTTTCCTTCCCTCCACTCCTCTTCCACTCTTTGGGAAGGTGAGAAATAAAATACCCATTTATACATATGAAATCATATAAAACATATTTGATAAAAGTTTAAAAGATGTCCCTGCAACTACTCATTGCTCCTCTGTGGCTTGGTACTGACTTTATGAAATCTTTTCTTCCCACTATCTCCTCTATAATCTGTGTCACAGACTTTTCCTCATCTTTCCTAAAAATCATTTAGGGCAGGGATAGGAAATCTGCATCCTTGAGGCCACATGTGGCCCTTTAGGTCCTCAATTGTGGCCCTTTGACTGAATCCAATCCCCTTAAAAAAAGGATTTGTTCCGTGAAGTTTGGATTCAGTCAAAGGACCGCATCCAAGGACTTAGAGGGTCACATGTGGCCTCAAGGCCTCAGGTTCCCTACCCTTGATCTAGCATGTTTTATGCCTCCTCTCATTCTTTCCCTTTATCTGAGATTGTTCCAGTAGGGTCCTGCATTTTGGTCTAACAATCTTATATTTGTCCTATTCTCTCCTTTGTTTTCATCCCTACTTTGGTCCCTTATATCTCTTTATTATCAATTTCATTCTACCTTTTTTCTTCTCAAGAATACTCTGCCTCCTCAACCAAGAGTTTCACAGCTTATACCCTTGCCCAGCTGCCAATTCCCAGATTTTTCTCCTCCCCTGACATTAAATTTCCTTATAAAACCTCACTCATAATTTCATAATCTCATTGAACTTTTAAAAAGCAACCTCCATAGAGACTTCTACATTTTAAAATGTATTTTAAAATACATTTAAGATCAACATATTTTCTAAAACCATGTTTTCTCATGTTCTAATGAAAAAAATCAGCAAGAAGTGAAATCCTCAAAATGATTTACTTTAAATTACTGCAGAACATGAAAATTATGAAAGAAACATGTGTTGTTTTATGGTCTCTAATCACTCTTAAAAAGCCTCCCTTCCATTACTTCCCTTTGGTAAGGAAATGATCTAGTATTCTCAAAGACCATGCCAGAAGATCGCAGATTATGGTAGATCTTAGCAGTTTGGAAAGGTTTCAAAGGGAGACATCACCAACTTGATCACAAAGTGATAGCCACTTTAGTCACAGAAACTGTCAAAGACTATCCCGAGTTGCAAGTCTGATGGGTTTGTTTTCTGAACATGTTCACTGAACACTGGCAATGATGAGATTATAGATCCTGGAAGTGAAGGTAGACTATACAATATGGAGGAAAAGGCAAAAAATTGAATTTCAAATATACAACATATCTTTCTTTACTGATTTGCATTAGCTCACTGCTGAAAGTTGCTGCTGGTGGGAGAAGCTGGGAGAGAATTATGTGATTAAATCCAGAAAAGGAGAATGCAAATTTCATCTTTCTGGTTCCATGGAGGCAGCATCTTATTGCCATGCCTACTAGAAAGAGGAGGTAGAAAAGATGGAAAAGAAACAACCCACAAGAATATCAGAATTTCTATGCTTGGTTCTGAGCCAGAGATACAGGATGCCCATTTCATGTCCCTGAAATTGATCCCAGGAGGCATGTTTTTGGGAGTGCTGGATTAACTATCCTGACATCAACCTGAAACGTTAAAGGATGGTCACTTAGTTTCTCAGTGCCTCAGTGTCCTCACTGGTAAAATTAGTGGTACTTGATGGCCTCCAAGGTATCTTCTACTTCTAAATCTATGATTCAGTGATCCCACAAATGTCTCCTCATTACCCTTAAGAATAAATTATTAATCTTTTTTTTTAATCAATTGGGGTTAAATGATTTGCCCCAGGTCACATAGCTACTAAGTGTCTGAGACTGAATCTGAACTTGAGTCCTCTTGAATCCACTGTACCATCTAGTTGCTTCTCAATTAATAACCTTAATCATCATGATGGCCCAACTGGATTTGGAATCAGAGGATCAGAGTTTGAATCTCAACTTGCTTACTTACTAATTATTTGAATTTGAGCTAGTTGCTTGGCCCATGACCATGACTTTATAATGAACTTTTTTTATTGAACTTTGATTTAAACTGTTCTGTATCTTCTCTGCAATTTCATAGTCTTAAAAATTGCCTAGAGCACAAAAGGTTAGGTGACTTGTCTAGAGTCACACAGTCAGGATGAGTTGGAAGTGAAACTGAGAACCTAGGTTTTCTTGGTTTTAGGTTAGCTCTTTATTTACTATACTCACTGCCTCTACTATGTAAATAATAGGCACTTAGTTAATGTTTGGGGGCAGCTAGGTAGCACAGTAGATAAAATGCTGGGCCTGGAGTCAGAAAGACTCATTTTCCTGAGTTCAAATATGATCTCAGACATTTACTAGCTGTTAGATCTATGACAAGTCATGTAACCCTGTTTGCCTCAGTTTCCTTATCTGTAAAATGACCTGGAGAAGGAAATGACAAGCTACTTCAGTATGTTTGCCAAGAAAAATCCAAATGGGGTCATGAAGAGTCAGATCCAACTGAAGCTGCTGAACACCAACAAAGTTAATGTCTATTGTGAAAGTTTCTGGGGGAAGATTGATTTCATTTCCTCACCTTCTTTCACAATTTTTATAAAGACTACATTAAAAAGTTATATTTAGCTAATAAAAAATAGTGATTAAGAATAGTCATTGTTGACTCCGATGACATTGCCCTTAATTTTTCAGGACTCAACTTTGTTAACTCAAGTATTTGTTCCTTTCTGTTGAATTCTATGACAACAAATAATGTTGACAGCTTTGATTTAGCTGAACCACAACTTTAGGAAGGAAATGAGTCATTTACATGGTCTAGCTCTTTTTAGAAAGTAGGAAGTAATCCTATACTAAAAATCACAAGATAAATCCTAGAAGAAAATAAAGCATCACCGTGTTGAAGCACTTGGAGGATCTGTGATTTCACTGATGTGAGGACTCTATCTCCAGTGATGCAGACCCTGACCTCTATTTGTGATTTACTGGGTCCAAAAGTAACCCCCTAGTGGCTAGTGGTCTTGTGGTGACCCAATCTGAACTTAGCCTTCTGGTCCTTGGCCAAAAGACATTAACCAGAAGTTTTTGCAACTCGGTGACATTTGCCAAGGCTTGAGTTCCATTGGTGTAATATTCAAGAACCTAGGGTCACTTTCATGTTGCAGTGAGACATCAGAAAGATATTTTTGTGAGAAAAATAATGTAGAAATTAAAATATTAACATATTTAGTCAATTTTGTCCTCAGCAGTAAAAAAACTCTCTGGTTCTTACCTTTTAAATATGGATTTGAGAACCTTATGTGGAAACTCCTTCCATCAAGGCAGATTGCAACTCACAGAGGTAAACTTAGTTTGCCTCTATACTTAACAGCTTGAGAGAGATGCCTGAGACATATGGATATTAAACTACTTACCTATGTTCATAAGATCATAGTGTTAGGACAAGATGGGACTTTAGAGATTGGGAGTGTGCCAGAACCAGCTAGAATGCGCTCAAGAGAACCGATTGTTAAAATTTCAGCATGAGCATTTACAATTTGGAGTTGTTACAAATCAGGACTTGATTTCTTGTTTTGTTGATTGTTGCGGCTTAACAACTTGGTGGAGAAAATGTTAATAATGAAGAATAAACTTAAAAATATATCCTGTGTATCCTTCCCTCCCCCACCCCAGAAAAATGATTGTTCAATATTTACCAGCACACCACTGATTAAATCTGACCTCCTCATTTTATAGCTGAGAAAATGGATGCCAAGAGAGGTTAAATAACTTGCAAAGATTAGGTAACTAAGCCAAGTGTTAGTGGAGGTATTTTAACCCTGATTAATACTTGCTTTTTAAAAAGAGTATTTTATTTTTTCCCAATTACAGGTCAAGACAATTTTTAGCATTCATTTTTATGAGATTTTGAGTTCCAAACTTTTCTTCCTCTCTCCCCTCCCCTTTTCTGAAAATGCTAGGAAGTTTGATGTAGGTTATACATGTACTATCATGTAAAACATATTTCCATATTAATCATAATTGTGAAAGAAGATCAAAAGAAAAAAACATGAAAAAGAATAAAGTAAATGAAAAAAATGCTTTGATCTGTATTCCAAGAAGAAAAAGAAATTGGAAGAATTAAAATAGGCAATGAAGAAACAAAGCTATCACTCTTTGCAGATAATATGATTAAATACTTGCAGAATCCTAGAGAATCAACTAGAAAAAGTACTTGAAATAATTAACAACTTTAGCAAAGTTGCAGGATATAAGATATCCTGCACAAGTCATCAGTATTTCTATATATTACCAACAAAGCCCAGTAGCAAGAGATAGAGACATTCCATTTAAAGTAACTGTGGACAATATAAAACATGAGGGAGTCTACCTGCCAAGATAAAGCCAGAAACTATATGAACACAGTTACAAAACACTTTTCACACAAATAAAGTCAGATTTTAATAATTGGAAAAATATCAATTGCTCATGTGTAGGCCAAGCTAATGTAATAAAAATGACAATTCTGCCTAAACTAATTTACTTATTCAGTGCCAAACCAATGAAACTACAAAAAATATTTTATAGATCTAGAAAAAATAACAAAATTCATCTAGGAGAACAAAAGGTCCAGCATATTAAGGGAATTAACAAAAAGAAATGCAAGGGAAAGTGTTCTAGCCATACCAGACTTAAAACTGGATTATAAAGGAGCAATCATTAAACTTACTTGGTACTGGCTAAGAAATAGAGTGGTGGATCAGTGGAATAGGTTAAGTATATGAGACAGAGTAGTCAATAACTATAGGATTCTACTGTTTGATAAACCCAAAGATTCCAGTTTCTGGGATAAGAACTCAATTGACAAAAACTTCCAGGAAAGTTGGAAAATAGTATGGCAGAAACTAGGCATAGATCAACATCTCACACTGTATACAAAGATAAGGTCAAAGTGAGTACACAATTTAGACTTAAAGGATGGTACTATAATGAAATTAGAAGAGTAAGGAATAGTTTATCTGTAAGATCTATGGAGAATGGAAGAATTTATGATCAAGCAAGAGATAGAGAACATTATGAAATACAAAATGAAAAATTTTGGTTACGTTAAATTTAAAAAAGGTTTTGCATAAACAAAGCCAATTCAACCAAAATTAGGAGGGAAGTAGAAAACTGGAAAACAATATTTTTATAGCCAGTGTCTCTAAAATATATAGAGAACTGAGTCAAATCTATAAGAATGCAAGCCATTCCCCAATTGATAAATGGTCAAAGGATATGAACAGGCAGTTTTCAGGTGAAGAAATTAAAGCTATCTAAAGGCCCATATCTACCTTTTCTAATATTCTATTCACCTCCTTAGATTCTTTGTTGTTGTTGTATTTATCAAGTAGGTCTCCCACTATTATAGTTTTGCTATTTCTTCCTGTAACTCACTTAACTTCTGCTTTAAGAATTTGGATGTTATACCACTTGTTGCAAATATGTTCAGTATTGATATTGTTTCATTGTAGTTTCCTTCCTTATCTCTTAATTAGGTCTATTTTTGCTTTTACTTTGTCTGAGATCAGGATTGATACCCCTGCTTTTTTAACTTTAGTTGAAGCATAATAGATTCTGCTCTAGCCCCTTGTATTTACTCTGTGTGTGTCTCTCTGCTTCAAGTGTGTTTCTTGTAAACAACATATGGTAGTATTCTGGGTTTTTTAAATGTACTCTGTTATCAGCTTCCATTTCATGGGAGAGTTCATCCTGTTCATAGTTAAGATTACTGTGTATTTCCCTCCATCTTATTTTTCCTTCTGTTTGTCCTCTCTCTCCTTTCACCTTTTCCCTCCTCATCAGTGTTTTACTTCTGTCTACCACCTTCCCCAATCTACCCTCCCTTTTGTAAGTCTCCCCCACACCCTTTACTTAATCTGTTTCCCTCCTACTTCCCTGTCAGGTAAGATAGATTTCTCTATTCAACTGATTGTGTCTATTATTCCCTCTTTGAGCCAACACTGATGAGAGTAAGGTTCAAGTAATTCCCATTGACCAGCCTCCCATCTTCCCCTCAAACTGTTACAGGTCTTTCATGCCTCTTCACGTGAAATAATTTACCCCATTCTACCTCTCCCTTTCTTTGGCATCCAGTGTACTTCTCTTTCTCATCCCTTAATTTTTTTATGCCATTCCTTCAAATTCACCTTATACTCACACCCTCTGTCTATTTATTTCCCTTTTAGCTGTACTATTAGTGATTCAATTTTTCCCCTTCATTGAGAAGTCAAGCAAATCAATACAGATTATACATGTGTAGTCATGAAAAACACTTCCATAATAGCCATGTTGTGAAAAACTAACTATATTTCCCTTCATCCTATCCCACCCCCCCATTTATTCTAGTCTCTCCTTTGACCCTGTCCCTCCTCAAAAGTGTTTGCTTCTGATTACCCCTTCCCCCAATCTGCCCTCCCTTCTATCATTCCCCCCTCTCTTATCCCCTTCCTCCCTATTTTCCTGTAGGGTAAGATAGATTTCCATACCCAATTGATTGTATATGTTACTCCTTCCTTAAGCCAAATCCAATGAGAGTAAGATTCATTCATTCCCTCTCACCTCCACCCTCTTCCCCTCCACAGTAAAATGTTTTTCTTCCCTCTTTTAGGTGAGATAATTTATACCATTCTACCTTTCCCTTTCTTCTTCTCCCAGTACAATCCTCTCTCACCCCTTAATTTTATTTTTTACATACTATCCCTTCATTTTCAACTCACCCTGTGCCATATATATATATTCTATATATAGACATATATACATATTCTATATATATAGACATATATATATTCTATATATATAGACATATATTCTATATATATAGACTATATATAGTCTATATATATGTCTATATATAGACTATATATAGTCTATATATAGAGCCTATGTATATTCTATATATATGTCTATATATAGACTATATATATTCTATATATATAGACATATATATTATATATATATATAGACATATATATATCTATATATATTCCTTCCAACTACCTAATACTGAGAAAGGTCTCATGAGTTACAAATATCTTCTTTCCATGTAGGAATGTAAACAATTCAACTTTAATAAGTCCCTTATGATTTCTCTTTCCTGTTTACCTTTTCATGCTTCTCTTGAGTCTTGTATTTGAAAGTCAAAATTTCCATTCAGCTCTGGTCTTTTCGTCAAAAATACTTCAAAGTCCTCTACTTCACTGAATGTCCATTTTTTCCCCTGAAGGATTATACTCAGTTTTTCTGGGCAGGTGATTCTTGGTTTTAATCCTAGCTCCTTTGGCCTCTTTAATATCATATTCCAAGCCCTCCAATCCCTTAACGTAGAAGCTGCTAAATCTCATGTTATCCTGATTGTGTTTCCACAATACTTGAATCATTTCTTTCTGCCTGCTTGCAATATTTTCTTCTTGACCCAGGAACTCTGGAATTTGCTATAATATTCCTAGGAGTTTTCCTTTTGAGATCTCTTTCAGGAGGTTCTCTGAGGCCTGGTGTTTGTCTGCGCTGTCCATGCTGAACTGTACTCCTGTAACAGCCTGGTACAACAGACCTTTCCAATCAACCATCAAGGTTATCTTGGGCTGGAAATTTGTTTCACTCTGTCCTTTTGTGGTTTCTGTTGCTCCAGAATTTGTTTAGAGCAATTTTTCAGGCATTTGGAGGTGAGCTCAAACAAGTCACTGCTTTTACTCTGCCATCTTGGCCTAGTGATTCAATTTTTAAGAATTACAAGTGTCATCTTTTCATGTAGGAATGTAAACAGTTCAGCTCCATTGAATCTCCTATGTCTTCTCTTCCCTTTTTACCTGTTTATGCTTCTCTTGGGTCTTAATATTATAGATCAAATTTTTGGTTTAATTCTGTTCTTCTCCTGATACAAGTTTGAAATTCTTCTATTTCATTTCATTTCCCTCCTTGATATATTATGTTTAATTTTGTTGGGTAAGTGATTCTTGATTGTAGTCCTAACTCCTTTGCCTTCTAGAATATAATGTTCCATGACCTCTGATCTTTTAATGTCACAATTGCTAATTCCTGCCTAATCCTGATTGTGACTCCCCAATATGTAAATTGTTTCTTTCTTGCCACTTGCAGTATTTTTCCTTGAAATGATAGTTTTGAAATTTGGCTATAATATTCCTTAGAGTTTTGATTTTGGGATCTCTTTCCTGAAGTGATTGTTGGATTCTTTCAATGCCTATTTTTCTCAGTGGTTCCAGGATATCTGGGCAGTTTTCCTTGATAATTTCTTGAAAGATATTGTCCAGGTCTTTTTATTGGTTATGGCTTTCAGGTAGTCCAATGATCCTTTCATTGTTATCTCCTGGATCTATTTTCTAGGTCAGTTATTTTTCCCATGAGATACTTCACATTTTATTCTATTTTTTTAATTTGTTTGATTGATTCTTGATGTCTCATAGTCATTAGCTTTGTCTTGCCCAATTTTAAGGAGTTGT
Source organism: Vombatus ursinus (assembly GCF_900497805.2). Taxonomy (NCBI): domain Eukaryota; kingdom Metazoa; phylum Chordata; class Mammalia; order Diprotodontia; family Vombatidae; genus Vombatus; species Vombatus ursinus. Next base: position 29,010,889 of record NW_020954596.1, on the reverse strand, counting down.
TTTCTTCAATTAGCTTTTGCGCTTTCTTTTCTATCTGACCAATGGTACTTTTTAAGCAGTTTTTTTCCCCCAAGATGTTGACTCTTTTTTCACAATTCTCTTGCATCACTTTCATTTCTTTTCCCAATTTTTTTCTACCTCTCTTATATGATTTTTAAGCTCTTTTTCTTTTTTTAGCTCTTCCTTGAGTTCATTCTGGGCTTGAGATCACTTCCCATTTTTCTTTGGGGATTTGCCCATAGTTGTTTTGACATTGTTGTCCTCTTCTGAGTTTGTGTCTTGATCTTCACTGTCACCATAATGACTTTCTATGGTCAGACTCTTTTTTTTGCTCATCTTTTTTGGTTTTTTCCTTTCTTTTAAATTTGAGCTCTGCTCTCGGGGAAGAAGGGACACTGTGTCAGCTTTCTTGTGCAAAAGACTACAGGCTGTTTACCTGGTGCTTTATTGATGTTGCTATGAGGCCCATGGAGGACCCTCATGTCTGGTGCTAAGTTGGGGTCTTATACTGGTGTCTGGTACATGCTCAATCTGTGGGGTATTTCTGCATTTCCTTGAGGTTACACCAAAGCATGCAGAGAGGTCTGGTCACTGGAGGTTGCTTGTTTGCCCAGGGTTATGTCATAACATGTGGCAATTCTCAAAGCTGAAGCCCACTAGTTCCCCTGGCTCTGCTAAGGTACATGGGGGTGTCCTGGTGTTGGCATTTGCCTGCTGTACTGCAGTGGGACTTAGGATCTATCCTTGGTTTTCTGAGGTGGGGCTTGCTATTGACTTGCTGGGAAGCTTCTTCTCCTGGACTATGCTCCCCTTTTACCTGAGACAAACTTTTGTTGTTACTCTGTTTCTTGGGCTCAAAGATTATTTCCCCCATCTTTTTGCTAGTTCTGCTGTACCAGGATTTGTTTTAGGGTGCTCCTTTATGGTTTGTTTAGAGGTGAGTATGGGAGAATTATGGTGATTTACTGCTTCCTCCACCATCTTGGTTCCCCAATACTTACTTAAAAAAATATATAGCAGAACCTACTCCTCTCCATTGACATTACTTTATAAAGTTGTTGTTTTTTGTGGGGGTCTTTTTCGGGTTTTTTTTGTTTATTTTTGCTAGGCAATGGGGTTAAGTGACTTGCCCAGGGTCACACAGCTAGTAAGTGTCAAGTGTCTGAGGCCAGATTTGAACTTAGGTCCTCTTGACTCCAGCCAGTGCTCTATCCCTATCCACTGTGCCACCTACCTGCCAAATTGTTGGTTCTTTTTTTTAAATCTAAAATGTCACATAGAAAACCATTTATTTGTTTTTTTAAAGAAAACTTCTCTGTCCTACAACTGACTACAACTCTTTAAATGTATTTATTGCAAAATATGATTTCATTTTTATTACATTTTTTACTCCTGACTTAGAGCAATGGACTTCTAATATCTATTCTTTCATTCAACTAAATAACCTTCTTTTGATTGTTCTTTGCTGTCCATAATGCCTTATTGCATGCTTTATCTTTGATAAGCATTCTAAACTATTTTTGTTTCTACAATCCAGGGTATTATTCAGTTACCTTCAACTAGTCATGACCCCATTTGGAGTTTTCTTGGCAAAGATACTGAAATGGTTTTGCCATTTTCTTTTCTAGTACATTTTAAAGATGAGGAAACTGAGACAAACAAGGTTAAATGACTTGCCCAGAGTCACACAGCTAATATATGTCTAAGGCCAGATTTAAACTCAGGAAGATGAGTCTTTCTGAATCCAGACTCAGCACTCTATCCGTCACACTACCTAGCTGCCACAATCCAGAGAAGGATGCTTGAAATGTTATGACAATTTCCAAACTCAATAATTCTAGAAAACAAAGATCTTACTTTGGTAAGGTCCATGGTAAACATCTGTTTTGGGAAAACTGATCTTGGGTAAGCTTTCCCTTTACAAACCAAAGATAGTTTCACAAATCAATATAAATTATAGTTTGTGGATCTGTTCTGTAGTCCATAATTAGCTACACTGAGGAAACCAGTAGCAAAACTCTTAGTTATTATTTCACTTTATTGTCAGGTTAGCTGATTATAACAGGACAGTAATAGATAAGTATACAAAGCTATTAAAATGGAATGAATCATTTTACTAAATACTGAAAAAGTTAACATTTTGGAATTAATATTAAAACATTACAAAATGATCTGAATATTTACTTTAAGCTCACTGAGAGTAAGGATTATTTAATTCTTTGTATATCCATATCTATATCTATCTATCTATATAGATATAGATATAGATATATTCCTAGTGCCTGGCACATAGTAGGCACTTAATAAATACTTATTGATTAAATGATTGAAACACATGGGGACTCATCAGCAATAAGAATGGTCCAATATTCTCCTAGTACGATAGATATATTCATTTTTATTTTAAATGTGATTTTTAAATTTAGATTTGGATCTGTGATTTCCTTAGAGCAAGGGAATCAGTCTATAGAATTTGGCAACTCATAGGATCATAGATAGGAAGGGAATAAGCATTTAGAGAAAGCCTACTACATGCCAGGTACCAGGCTAAGTGCTTTTCAAAACATTATCCTTTTTAATAGATGGAGCTTAAATTGCGTTCTATTCTAATGAGGAATAGGCTTTCAATCTAGATATTCTAATTCTCTCAGTGCTCTTGCCACTTTAGAGAATTGCCTGTGACTCTTAAAAGTGAAGCAGTTTGTTCATGGTCACATAACTATTTGCAACAAGTCTTGACCCCAGTTTTGTTGTTGTTCAGTTGTATCTTTTCATGACCCTATTTGGTGTTTTCTCGGCAAAGATGCTGGAGTGGTTTGCCATTTCCTTCTCCAACTCATTTTACAGATGAGGAAACTGGTCACATAGTTAGTAAGTGCCTGAGACTGGATTTGAACTCGGGCCTTTCTGACTGCAGGCTTGGTGCTCTATCCACTGCACCATCTAACTGCCCAGTTTTACCTGACACCGAGGCCACTCCACAATGCCATCTCAGATTTTTATACTCTAAAATTAAAGTATGATGAGATGCCCAATAATTCTTAGTGGAGTGGGTAACATTTGTCCTACTTGTCTGCCTGTTTTAAAACAAACAAACAAACAAACAAACAAAGTCTCCTTTCAATCTTGCCCTTAAGGTAGTTTGCTTGAAGCATGATTGAAATCCTAGAAATGCACAGGGATGGGAAGGAATTTTCTCACTCTAAGAAAAACAGTACATGAAAGGCAGCATGGTTCAGTGGAAAGAGAACTAGCTTTTGAGTCAGAGGATCTGGGTTCAAATCTTGTCTTTGCTACTTCTTAATTTTGTGACTTTGGACAAGTCACAAGATAACCTCCCTGAAACTCAGTTTTTTCATCTGCAAAATGAAGAGGTTAGATCAGTTCAATTGTGTCAAACTCAAACAGAAATAGGGGCCACTGACACATTCATATGTCAAGATCCTTACAATCTATACATTGAATTAGGAACTCACATGCTTATTTATTTATTTTGAATTATGATATCAGCACATTAAAATCAGATAGGAACTGCATTTTAATCTGTTTTGGGCTGTGTTCTGGAGTTTTGTTGGCCATGCAAGACCTGTGGGCTGTGTGTTTGGACTGGAGGACAGTGGTCACTCTATAGGGAAGCAAGTAGCAAAGAAAGAAGTGTTCTATTAGGCATTCTGTCATAGAAATGTGAAGAATTATGAATTACATAATCCCTGGCCAGATATATTCTTGACCCTGCATGTTCAATATACTTCTGTTAATTTCTGTATTTTCTGGCTGTATGGTATTACCTATGCACATTCCTCTCCACTCCTATTCCTTGCCCATATTTGTTTGTTCAGCACACATATTCCTTCCTTATGCATGTGTGTACAAAAGCAGCATAGCTGTTTAATTGAAAATGTGTTGCTCTTACTCTACTCTTAGAGCAATGTCTGGTATATAGTAAGTGCTTAGTAAGTATTTATTGATTGATTGAAGTCATTGGATTTTCTGTTAAAAGAAATACATTGGTTGGAGCATAAAAGAGTAGATCTGGATCTGAACCAGTCTTTAAGAGCTTAGAAACAGATAGGTGATACCACAAATTGATTTTGAGGCAAATATATTTTTACCAGACTTTATTAGTACTTACATTCTTATTATCCCTGTCCAATATCTAGCCTATATTTAAAAGCCATGGTCCAGAAATCCAAATCTTGTTATCAGAAACTACCTCAAGCAACTGATCACTTTGCAAATCTGACTTTTGTCTCCCAAAGCCTGTCTTTTGCTTTTGTTTGGGAACAGTACATATCCACCGATAGTACCATAAATGAGAGAGACTCACTTACATAAATCAGCTATATGGGTCCCTCAACAAATACTTATTGCATACCTAGTAATAACAATGACATGGATATAGTGCTTTAAGGTTCATAAAGTATTTTCCATACATGATCATATTTGAGTCTTACAATATAAGATGTACTACAGGTATTAAGGGGCATCTATCGGTGATGAAGTGGATAGGGCACTGGGCTTGGAGTCAGGAAGACTCATTTTCATGAGTTCAAATCCAGCCTCTTATGCTAAGTAGCTGTATGATCCTGAGAAAGTCACTTAGCCCTGTTTGCCTCAGTTTCCTCATCTGTAAAATGAGCTAGAGAAGGAAATGGCAAACCACTCCATTGTCTTTGCCAAGAAAACCCCAAATGGCGTCATGGAGAGTTGGACACAGCTAAAATGCCTAAACAACAACAACTATAGGTATTACTATCCTCATTTTACAAATAGGAAATCTGAAGTCCAGAGACATTAAATGGTCACATAGCTGTAAAATGCCACAGGTGGAACTCAAAGTCCTATCCTTCTTAAGTACAGCATACTAGCTGACCATTTTCTAAATATGCTTTGGCCCTCCTCTTTCTCCCACCACTGTAATTTGGAGTCTACTCCTGGGACACTGGACTCTAATAAACAAGCTTTAACCTCAGCTTGCCTGGAATCAGGCCATCATGCCACTGCTGAACCATTTCCAAATCATCCTCTAGGCAGGCCTTACTCTTGACCCTAGTGCTGACCTTTCCAACTCTAGTTTATCTTTAAAATATGAACTACTTGAAGTCGGAGGCTGCCTTGCTTACTTGTTTTTGTGTCCCCAACACTAAAAACAGTGCCTGGCACATAGTAAGAACTTAATTGGTTTTCATTCAATCAGTCTTTTCACAACTAGGGGCAGTGAAAGATATAATGAGAAATGAGATAGGATCCCTACCTTATAGTCTAATTGGGCATTCTGGGAGTTTCTACCAACTTAAAGAGGCTTTGTATATAGGCCTAATGATGATGATGATGATGATGATAGAAGTGGTGATGGTGATAATAATTAACATTTATATAGTGCCTACTATGTCCCAGGCACTGTGCTAAATGCCTTACAATTATCTCATTTGTTCTTTACAATAATCATCTGGGGTAGGTGTTACTATTATTCTCATTTTACAGATGAGGACACTGAGGCAAACAAAGGTTAAGTGACTTGCCCAAGGTTACACAACTAGTAAGTGTCTGAGGCAAGATTTGAATTCAGGCCTTCCCGACTCCAAGGCTGGCATTCTAGTCACTATGCTACCTGATGACAAACTGTCTGTTGTCTGACGACATACATCAGAGGTTTCCAAACTTATTTGGCCTGCTGCCCCCTTTTAAAAACAATTGGTCAGTACCCCCCTGGAAATCTACTTTCTTTAACTCATCAATGTTTTTTTTTTTAATTGTGTCATTTAAAAAATTATATTTTTTTAAAAAATGACTCATCTTTAATAATTTATCATAAATTTGTGGTTTTATTCCTTTATTGAAATTTTGATGATGCAATATTGTGTCATGTAACTGTATACTATGGTATTGTAAACAAGTCATTACATGCAAGTATTCCTGCCGATGCTGGACTTCCTGACAATGCACGACACCCTTGCCTACCAACACTTGCTTGTTAAGACCTGTCGGCACTGATAAGTTATAACCTGTATTTTGTGTGTTTATTTGGAAAATAATGTAATCATTATGACTTTAACTCTGTTATACAACAGATGAAACATGTATGAATCATTTTTCAAAATTTTCTTATCTTCTATTCTTTCCTTATGCTTCCATTGCCCCCTTATTTTTATTCAACACCCCCCAATTGCACCCAAGGCTACTACTGCCACCCCATCTTTCCAGCACTCCCAAGGGGTGGTATTGCCCTCTTTGGGAACCTCTGAACATGGTTAATTTTAGAGACACTCTTCACCAGATCTGGCCCAGAGTAATGAATTTTTTGGCCACAGAAACTCATCACAGACCATTTACTAAGTCATAGATTCAACCTCTTGGAAATCCAAACTCTATTCAAGGCTCAGCCTAAATTCCATTTCTTCCTGAAACCTTTTCTGATTCCTCCAAGGAAATCATGTTCTCTTTACTTTCTATACATTCTAGATTTATATAACTCTATAAATATTTTTTTCACTTGGAAAAATATATGCTCTTTTGAAGAATGGGCTCTCTCTTCATTTTTTTGTCTTGATAGCTCCAACACCCAGCACATTCCTTTGCACCTGGTAAGTAGTTGATAGGTATTTGCTGAATGGAAGGGTTTTGATCTTTGGTTGTGGAAGGAGTAGTTACTCTAAAGGAATCCAGGATGCTTCCTCCTGAAGCCAGTAGGATGCACTTGGCACATGAAAGGACTATAAAGATCCATGAGTTCTTATAAGGGAGAAATATATGGCATCTTTTGACATCCTAAATATTTGTGGAGCTATTAATTCAGATACCTACTCATCTAGGCAACTTTTTCTCTTGTCCTCTTTGGTCAGCCAGTCTTTTTAAAATTGCCAAAGGAACAGAAAGGACACAGAAATGCTGTGAAGCTATCATAACAGATGGGAGCTCAATTAGTTAACGCTTCGAGGGGAAAAAATTGAAGGAGTCATTTCAAATGAGCTGGAAGCCAACATAAGAATTTGTAATAATCAGTTGAGTGCCAATTAGAAAGGGTGGGTCTCTGGGTTTTTAATGGGTCCTACTTTGTCTGCTCTATCCAGCCTCACTTCCTCTTCCCCTCACCCCCCTCCATCCTCAACATAAAATGAACCCTGAAGGATCTGGGGAAGAAACAGTGTTTTAATAAAAAAATACTTTACATGACAAAAGGAGGTAAATGTATCCTGAAAGTGAAAACCAAAAAGCAGAGGGGGAAATCTGATTTTATAGAACTGCATTGTAATATAAAACCAGATTTGTATACTTATAAATATAAGTTGTGTGCACTCCTCCTCTGCCAGGAAACTACATTAGACACATCTGTATAAAATATATTTCCAATTTAACCAGTCTGGAATGACCACATTCATTTTCTAGTTCACTGCAAGGGTAAGTAACATAATAAGCACAATGTATTCTCCAAATTTAATAATTTAACATGCTTGCTTAGTTAACTTATTATTACCAATGATACATCTTGGGCTTTGTTTTTCCCCCCTATGGAAAATACTAGGCAGAGCAATGGAGTTTGAACACTTAAGATAAAAATAAACTGTTTTTGTCTTCCTGGTGAACCTAGTTTTTGGAAACAAAAGAGGATGTTTTGCAGTTAAAAATAGGCTTTAAAATTACCTTGTTTCCATAGGTCATTGTAAACCTCATAATGGTTTGGGAAAATGACATGTCCTCATTTCATACATGAAAAACAAGCAAGAAGAACCAGGTAAAAAATAAGTATGTGAAGGTACATAAAGATAGAATCAACCTAAGAAGGTGGCAGGGGGGTAGGGAAGGGCGGTTGTATTGTCTTGTAATTAGAACATGGGCTCTCATTGATGTAACACAGACATCATGGAATTACTTTTTATTGTGCATTTTTTAATGCAGGAAATCTATCCCATAGAGATGCACTATGTCATTTCCAGAGGGGCTCCTTTGGCTACAGCTGAAGGACCAATATTTAAATACATGAAATATGCAACACAACATGAAAAACCAAATTAGTTGAAAACAGGTGCAACTTTTCCTTGTGCATTTACATTCTCTATTTTCATTATTTGATCATTGCTCAAAATTCAGAAGAGAGAACTCCTGCTCCCGCCCCTGCCCCTACCATCACGTGCATACAAATACAATTAGTTTATATGTGTGTTGAGTTTTCCAGAACAGTTAATAGTAGATATTTTTTTCAATGTGTATAATTATAGTATCTCTGAATTGATTAGAAGAATTTAAGGTGTGCTAGATTCTCATCCTTTATATTTCTAACTACAAAGCCTTTTAACAGAGATGAGAGATCTGGAGCTAAAAGGATCTCAGAAATCATTCTAGTCCAATTCCTTCATTCTACAGATGAAGAAATGAGACTGGGGGACTTTAAAAGACTTGCCCAAGGCCTAGCTTGGAGTGTCAGAGCTAGGATTTGGAACCAAAGCTTCTGACAATTGAACCAGTGTTCATTTTAATCTATTACACTGCCATGCTTTTGATAAAGGAAACATCAAAGTATTTTTCTATGTGATAGAAATCTGAATATTATTTGCCATAACTGTCTTGGCCTTCATATCTCTTTGTCCTACTCTCTCCCCCAACTCCCCTTTCTCTTTCCCTTGATGTTCACCTTGGCAATAATTTGGAAAATTATCTTAGCATGATCATTGTTAGAAGTAAAGTAAAATCCATCCCAAAAGAGAAGACATATAACTGAGAAACTACCACATTTGGGTATATGTAACATCTCCGTGGAAGCATTTAAGTCCATTCTTATGCTTCTAGAAGGACTATACCTCTATCTTTAGGAAAAACTTGGCTAACTGTTATTGGTAACTCATTATGGTGTCTAAAATATGTAAATGCCCCACAAAACAGAGCTGTTTTGAAATTAAAACAAACAAACAAAGGGCAGAACTTTTAAAAAGCTTTAGGAAACATTTGAGGGATAAATTAATTTCTTAACCTGACATTCCTTTAGGGAATTAGTCTCCATAGACATTGTATAAGACTCTAAAGCAGATTTAACATAAAATATTGCTTACATACTATTCCCCAGTTTCCTCAGGTACTAGGGAATTTTCACAAAGACATAGGCAGGCCGGTAATGCATAAAACAATAGGCTTTTATGACAGCATATTCCATTTACCCAATGGAGATTAGAAAGATGGATGAGCTAATGCAAGGTCACAACAGGAAGAAGGATCATAGAATCATAGATTTAGAGCTGCAAGGGACCTTAGAGGCCCTTGAGTCCAACCTTGTCATTTTTATGGATAATGAAAAAGGCTCAGAAGGGTTAACTGACTTGTCCAGGGTCGCACAGCTACTAGGTTTATGAAGCAGAATTTGAGCCCAAGTATTTCTGACTTTGTCCAGTTCCTTATCCATTATATCAATGGTATCAATTGCAAATAGAAACAGGGGCCTCTAAACGTACATAAAGATTCCTTCTGGCTGCATATTGACTTAGAGAACCATCTATTAGCATTATCTCTATTTTATTTTTATTTATTTTGTTAACTGTTTCCCAATTAAATTTTATTCTGGCTGGGGGCTCTGCCTGAGCTGCCCCTTATTTGACACCTTTGCAGTATACCATGCTGCCTCTCATTTAAAGCTCTTTACCTCTGTTTCTTGTCACTGTGTACATGATTAGGGGAGTGAGGGTGTTTGGGTTCTTTATCTCTTTCACAGGCTCATCCATCAGTCATGGTGATGATTTTTATAGAGATGGTGAACTTAATTCTGGCTCTTGCTTTATATGTCATAAACTAGTGGAACAAACCATGGGCAGACAAGGATCAAATCACTTTTTCTGACTTCTTGTAGGCTTCCTTTTTGTAGGTACTTTTTTTTTTTTGCTTTCTTTTTTTTGGTCTTTGTATTCCCAGAGCCTAGGACAGTGCTTTGTAGACACTTAATGAATGTTTATAGAACTGAATTGAACTGAATAAACAGGGAACAGTTTCTAGTATGCAAATATAAATTCCTGATGGGGGCAAAGACAATAATAATAACTCACATTTATATAGTGCTTTAATGTGTACAAAATGCTTTGTATACCTTATCCCATTTGATCATCCCAGCAACCCGATGAGGTATTATGCTCTTATTATCCCCATATATAATGAAAAGCTGAGATTCACAGAGGCTAAGTGACTACTCTAGGGTCTCATAGATAACAAGCATGTAAAGTGGGATGTAACTTAGATCCTTGTTTCAGATTCAAAAACATGGTCTGTTAGATATTTGCACAAAACTACTAAGGGATATGAACTACACAGGGAGAATGGGAAATATATAGAAGTGGGGAAACAGGGAAGCCTCATCATTTATCAGTATCCAACTTTCTGTCTCCAAAGGGCAGGGACAACCTCATAAGTTAGTTTCTGATATGTATTAACAAGTTAACACCCTAAAGATTTCCACTCTTCAGAAATATTCATATTAGCCATTATGATTTAGTTCATTCCAGTGGACTGAAAACATTTTATATTCCTTATTAATCCTATAAACTACCTATAAACCAGTGATTCTATAGACATTGAAACCCTCCCCACTTTGAGGAATATGGAGGGCTTGTTTAATGGCCATAAAAACGATTCATGACAAAGTAATTTAGGAAATGGAACGTAATTATCCAAACGGAACCATAGTTAGAACACTAGGGTTAACATTACTATTACACATGCACAAAGGCCTTTGGAATTTTTAATGACTGCTAGTCTGTTTTATGTTTAATCAGCAGATGGTGACTTATTTGGAAACAAAGAAAAAGCAGCAAGTAGAGCACATAGAAATTCATTTCCTTACTCTTTACTTTTCAATGTCCCTGCATGGTTATTTCAGAGGACCTGATGAGAAATACTTTCAAAAATAAAGTATAGATATAAAAATAAACAGATTTCTCTCTTGTAAAACATTTTTATGTGATCTATGTGTATATGTATGGGTATGTATGTATACACACATTTGCATTATGGTCCATTAAAGAATCAGTTTGTCAATAAAGACAATACAGTACAAAAGAATTATTTTTTGAGGCATCTGATTTTTGTTTGTTCCTTTTTGGACAGCCCAGGATTATATCAAGGCAAGTCAGAAATCAAAGTTTTGTTCTAAATGACCCATGAATGCCACGTCAAAAGGATATAAATCCCATACCACGATGAGCACTATTTCACAAAATAGGATTTTGCCTGAAAACTAAAGCCACATTTCATTCGGCATTTTTTCAAATAAGTTATAAAAAGTATCTATGTTACATAAAAGAAAAAAATGAACTTTAAATTAAATTTAAAGAGATTAAGAAAAAATCCCTGAATAATACTAATGACAAAATAATAGCTAATATTTATAAATCACTTTAAGTTTTTCAAAATGCTTTATATATGTTACTTCATCTGATTTTCACCACAATACACCTATTATACCCACTTTACCAACAAGCAAAATGAAACATAAAGGTTAAGTGACTTGTAGATTCCCAACTTGTACAACTTTGTAGTGAAAAATTCAATATATTGTTTTCCAAAAGTGGACCAAGGTTGATGCTGACGACCTTGAATTTGATCCCTGGCAAAATTTTAGAATGGATTATTAATCATGTGGTTTGTAAGTACTATGTGGTAGTCTGGGAAACCTTTTTGTTTTTGTCTTAGCCTTTCTCTGAGCTGTCTATGCTTAAGGCAGGCCAACTCTTTCTGGGTAGACCTCCACCCTCCCCTCCCCTCATCAAATCTGGAATTTTCTGACTTTCAGGTAGCTTTCTATCAGTGTCATCAGAAGTGAGAAGCCAAGAAGCCAATCAGATAGCCAAAGACCCTGTGTCTCCTCCATAAAACTTTTCACATCCTTCTGAACATGTGTGGTGCTCTGAAACTTGGGCCATGGGGCTCTGTACTATATATTTTCACCTAGGATCTGTGTCCTACATCATAGTATAACATGTTGTCTCCAAGGAATATACTGCCTTAAGAAATAAGAAGTGATAAGTTGGAGCCAATGTGGGTTAAGAGTATTTTAATACCAAAACATCTTTTATGCCTTTTCCTGAAAATGTTAATATTTTGTTGTTGCTGTTCAATCATTTTTCCAGTTGTGTCCAACTAGTCATGACCCCATTTGGGGTTTTCTTGGCAAAGATACTGGAGTGGTTTGCCATTTCCTTCCCCAGCTTATTTTACAGATGAGGAAACTGAGACAAACAGGCTTAAGTGACTTGCCCAGGGTCACACAGCTAGTGAGTGTCTGATGCCAAATTTAAAACCATGAAAATGAGTCTTCCTGACTCCAGGACCAGCACTCTAACCACAAACAAGTGTAACTTAATTTCAGCCAAATATCAAATGATATACTTTTGCCTAAGATGGATCTGCTCTTAAGGAATATGACTTCTGCAATAGTATGTAGGGTGAACTGGAGTGGTGAGAGACTTGACCCAGGGAGACCAATTAGGAGGCTTTTATAGATGGTAGCCATTTAAATGGACAAAAGCGGTCAGATGTAAGAGATATTATGGAGGTAGAAATGGCAAGATTTTATAACTGATTGGATATAAGGGTGGAAAGAGAGTAAGAATTCTGGAAGGATGTTGTTTCCTTTGTTACAAATAGAAATATTTGGAAGTGGAGAGTGTTTGAAGGGGATAGATAATGAGTTCAGTGTCGGACATGTTAAGTTTGATATATCCCTGGGATATCCATTTTGAAAGAAATGTGCAATAAGCCCTTGCAGCTATGGGACTTCAACTTGGAGGAAAGACAGAGACTGGGTAGATATACATATACATAGATACTTACATAGAGATAGATGGTAGATAGATATTTGTAAATCATCTGCTTAGAGATGATAGTTAAACCCATGGGAGCTGATAATATTAACAAAAGAGAGAGTGTAGAGCAAGAAGAAAAGTGGTCCTAGGACAGAACCTTCGCTAGCTCCAATAGTTATGGGGCCCAATATGGATGATGAGCCAATATGATCCTCTCTGGAGCTATAAAGCACAGGTCTAATCTCTCTTCCATATGTTTAAAGATGTCTATCATGCCCTCCTTTTTTCTCCTTTAAGATAAATACTCCAAATTTCCTCAACAGATCTTCATATGACATAATTTTGAGGCCCTCACCATCCTGGTCACTCTCCTTTGTACCAGCTCCATCAATTCTATATATTGATCAGAACTGGACCCAATGCTTCCCAAGTAGTCTCTTTGGTTGTTCTTGGGGAACAGGTATGGATGTAAGAGCTGTACACTCAATTTTGTCATTCAGTAGACTTTAAGTCTCATGATATCCACAATGCTAAAGAGATGTTTGGTACTTCCGCTAGGGTAGGACTCTCCAGGATGGTCTAATAGTTCAAGTTTGAAATTGAAAGGGAATGAGACATTGGGAGTCCATTGAATAGTTAGCAATGGCGGCTTCCTTAGCCATAGCAGGGAAAGGACATTTAGAAAAAGAGAAATTACATTCTCGGAGGATGCAGTTGATTCCCTTGAGTTGTTTCTGGTCCACCAGTTTAAACACTCAGGGTCTAAGGGGAACGTGTGTGTGTGTGTGTGTGTGTGTGTGTGTGTGTGTGTGTGTGTGTGTGT
>NW_020954596.1:28979799-28997280 GCF_900497805.2 Vombatus ursinus | reverse complement strand
TGTGTGTGTGTGTGTGTGTGTGTGTGTGTGTGTGTGTGTGTGTGTGTTTTGTATTTGTCACAAGGAAGCCTTGTCAATGATGGCTTAAGCCTTAAAGCTCTGAGCCATTTCAGTCTTAAGGATGTTATCAATGCTTTTTAAGGAGAAGAGCTTCCCCTTCCACATGACTGGAGACTCCAGGGAATATTCCTACTATTTCAGTATAAATATTTTGATCAAAGTAGAGTCCTTGGCAAAATAAGAACTTGGGAATGTAATTGCTAAAAGCGTTTGGGCAGAAAATGTCTCCTTTCCTTTTTTAAGACTACCTCAAGCACAGTTCAATTTAATTTATTTCAATTCAACAAAGATTTATTAAGCACCTACTGGGTTCAGAGCTCTTCCAGAAACTTGTAAAGATACAAAGTTCTCATCTTCAGAGAGCATGAGGGATGTGACACAAACAAATAATAATAAAAGAAGCCAGTCTTAAATAGTTGCATGTTTTGAGGTGCTTTTGGTACATGAAGACCTAGTTTTATTACATCTTACCTCCATTTTTTTCCATCTGCTTATGGGTCTGTCCTTGTATGTGTATAGAAATACAGAATCTTAGAACTATAAAGGGCCTTAGAGGTGGGCACAGTGGCAAGAGTTCTGGGCCTGGATTCAGGAAGACCTGAGCTCAGACGTGACCACAGACAGTGGCTAAGCGACCCTGGGCAAGTCACTTAACCTCTGCTTGCCTCAATTTTCACAGCTGTAAAATGGGGATAATAGTACCTTCCTCTTGGATTGTTGTGAGGATTAAATGGAATACTATTTGTAAGGCACCTCAGCACGGTGCCTGGCACATAGCATCTGCTCAGTAATGTTTATTGTCTTCATCAAGGCAAATCCCAATATGTTACATAAAATCAAAGTCACACAGTTTATAAATGTCTGAGCCAAGATGAAACAATGGGTTTCTTGACTCCAAGGCCACTACTCTTTCTACTTTGTTGTACTGCCTTCCAAGTGAAAGTCTTTACTTCTCTAAATCTATTTTCCAGAATTTCCTTTTTTCTTTCCCTTCCTTATCCCTTGGGTGTGGAGTCAGGCCTCTGGCATAAAAGCAGTCATGCTTCTTTAATGGCAGGGGGGTAATTAACAAGCAATTGCTTGGATACTGACAATTCTTTGAGGTGAGACACTGAGTGGTAAATGCATTAGTGATTTTTAGGTAAACCTGGGCATCACATGGTTAAAATTCAACTTGTGAAAATCCGTGACAACAGAGTCCCAGAGCAAGGCCAAATCAAAAACGATTCAATTTGAAGAAATAAACCTCGTATTTCCAGTTTGCCTGATCTAAAAATATAATAAATAATAAGAAATAGATGCATAATTTAAGTCTGCCCAAGGACAACTTTAAATTATGTGACCAACATAAATATGCAAAAATATTGATAGATGAATTCCTTGGCTATTCAATAACAGAGAATAATCCCTCAAGACTTCACTCAGCAGTCATATCCAATCACATAAGCATTCATACACCTCTCACATCACTTGGCACCATATATAAACAATTTAAAGAAATAAGCTTGTTGACAGACACAAAAATACTATGTGGATTTTAAATTGAGGAGTAGGGCTAGGCCTTTCTCAATTGAAAATGAAATCTTGAATGTTATTGGCATTATGTAAAAGCATAGGCATATCATTGTTCTAAATATTAAAAATTAAAACTATATGAAGCCTTATATTTTTAATCCCTTTCCTTCTCCCATGTCCTTATTAATAAATGTCACCCATTGTCACTGGAGCTTCCCTTTATTATTTTACATAGGCAAGTATTCCTAGCATTCAATAATACCACAATCTGTGATTCACTATAATAAAGACAATTTTGTTATTCATTGGTTCTTATGAATGTTTTTTGCTAGAGCTTGCAGGGAGGTAGTAGAGTTTATATATTAGGTTGCCTTGGAGTCAGGAACCTGGATTCAAGTTATGCTTTTGACAAATACTAGTTGCATGCACTGGACAAGCCACTTAACCTATCAATCTCTCAGTCAATTGCCTAATTGAATTAGAGATGAATTGCTCATTTAAACTAGTGGAGAGAGAGGTTTCTGAACTGAGAGTTCCCCACCCCAATGAAATCACATGACTGGAGAAATTTTTCAAAATAATCATACTATTGAAATATTTTTGTAGTATTCCAATGCAAGCACTTCTGAATGTACCTCAGGTACTCGGACCCAACAAGGGGGCTTTAACTGAAGGGCTTTTGGGAAAGCAAACTGGACTTGGAATCAGATGATCTGGGAGTGGCCTTAATGTGATTACCTTTCAGGTCCATTCTGGCTCCGGTGTTCCATGATTTTCCTCATAGGATCATAAAATTGTATATCTAGTAGGGACCTTAGAGGCCATCAAATCTAACGTTTCCTATTTTACACATAAGGAATTTGAGCCATAGTGAAATTACTAGAAAGTAAATGAGGCAGGATTTGAATACAGACACTCCCAACTCCAAGTCCAGTTCTCTATCCTACACCGCATTGCCTCTCATTCTGTGACTGTGTGATCTCGGCTAGGTCATTTTACATCTCTAAGCCTTGGTTTTCATACCTTTTAAATGGAAAGAATAGTATTTGTGCTGCTTAACTCAGAAGAGTTTTGTGAGGAAAATTAATTGCAAAGTGTTAGGTTGACCAGGTTATTTATAATAAACATCAAAAGAATAATTCAAAATGTATGGAATCTTGGTAGAATCTACTGTGTTATTTCTTATTTCTGCACATCTCTGATAGGGCCATGTAGAATGTAATGGTATTTCCCACATAAACTAAACTCTAGATGTTATTTCCCTTTAACTTTATGTGAAGACCCCAAACCACATACTCAGTTTCTATTTTATAACATTTTGATTTTGCCCATAAAGGAAATAAAAGATTAGTGTGTGTGGAGGTTCAGCTCTCATTGGAATATGAAACACACATCTGCCTTTTGCTCTCTTTTCAGTGAACTGAAAAAGGAAATGAATAGATGAAATTATCAACGCTGTCACCTGAGTTTGCAGGATAGTGTGTGGAGGTGCCCTGGTCAGAAAGCTCTGGCTATTAATTAGCTGCCTTAATGAGGTAACAAATCATCATGATCAGATTGTGGATTTCATGTAAAATAACCAAATTAGTTCTATTCCACCATCCTGAACCCAAAGGTCACCATGGCAGAGCTTCCAGAATCTGAAGGGAGACAGATGCTCTTCTGTGATTTTTGCATTTTGGAGGTTAACTGTTTCCCCTTTCACTCCTACCTTTATTTCCCCCAACACGTATGCAACAGCCTTACCTCAGCCTGTGGATTCAGCTATCTATAGTTCCTGCTACTTTAAAAATTCATGGCAGTTTGGTGAATACAGTCCCTTTGCCCAGAAAAATATTGAAGTCTGGATTATATTTTTCTGTACTAACTTTTGGGACTAATATTTAGCTTTTAGGAACTGGACTATGTTAGTGCCATAATATAGGGATTTAGAATGTGACTGGGGCAGAAGTGGCACTAGCTTTCCTGAAAGTACTAGTGTATGTTGTTGTTGTTGTTGTTGTTATTTAGTCATGTCTGACTCTTTTTTTGGGGGGGGAGGTTCTTGGCAAAGATACTAGAATGGTTTACCATTTTCTTCGCCAGCTCATTTTACAGATGAGGAAACGGAGGCAAACAGGGTTAAATGACTTGCACAGGGTAATACAGCTAGTAAGTGTCTGAGGCCAGTTTTGAACTCAGGTCTTCCCAACTCCAGGTCTGTTATTCCACACCTATGGTCCCCTTCTGCTTCAAACAGAAACATTTTTCATGATCTGTTCTCTAAGGCCAAAACAGGTCATTATAATTTATATTCAGTGGTATTTTAGTATAGTTTTCATTTTTCTTATTGTAGTTTTTTCTTACTGTAATCAGTGTAGTATATACTATATATATATATAGTATAGTATATACTATTTATAGAGTATATATATTTTGTAGTAGATATATTGTTTTCCTGGTTCACAATATACTTTTAGCATAGCCACATAAAGGTTGTTTGTTTCAAGTCTATATGTAACTAAAATACATTGCTGCATAAACAAAATTATTGAGGTACCCAAATTGTCCAACACCTCTAATCAATAGATTGGATGTGACATGATAGTCACACTGAAAGCAACAGTAGACTTAAAGTATGCTGAGTAGGCTTTAAGGCTTTATTAAAAAGGAAAATAGATGTATGGTAATTCCTATGCTGACAAGTCAAGTCTCTGTTGTCAGCTAAAAGTGGAGAATGGAGCCCAAACCTAAATTGTACTTAAATTATTTGGGTAATATTTTCACTTTGAAAAATTTTTAGTTAAATTGCTTCAAGTCTTGTCACAAAGTTATAGAACCATAGAATTGCAAATTGGAGGCAACCTCAATGGGCATCTAGTATAAGCTATGCCAAAATGGATTCCCCATTACAATACAGCCAACAAGTGATCATCTAGTCTCTGCTTGAAGACCTTTACGGAGGAGAAACCCACACTACCCAAGTCACGGCTGTGCTGGAAACAACTTAGTTCCCAAATGTTAAATCGTCATTTTGAACATTTATAACTAAGAAATCAGCAAACACTACAAATCAGGGCTTGATTTGGTATTTTGTTGATTGTCTAGACTTAAGAAAGTGATGAAAAAATGTTAATATTGGAGATTATATTTAAAAGCATGATCTGTGGTACATTTTTTGGAGACCCAGTTATTAAACATTAACCAGCACTCTACTAAATGTACCCCACTTTGTGACAATTCTAATTATTAGGATTTTTTTTCCTGATAGCCAGTGTAAAATTGTCTCTTTTCCACTTCTACTTTGCCATTGCCCCTAGGTCTGACCTCTGGGGCGAAGCAAAACAAATTCAATCTTTCTTCCCCATGACAATTCTTCAGATACTTGAAGACAGATATGATATCCCTTCTGAGGCTTCTATTCTTCAGTCTAAACCTTCCCATTACCTTCAGCTGATTCTCATACAGAATGGAGTTTTATCTACTAGTAGGCAAATGACAGGGTTGGTGGTGGATTCTTACAATTGAGGTTACTAGGGAGATTGAGACTGGTGCATACCTTGAACTTGGGAGTTCTAAGCAGCAGTAGAGGAAAACAGGTCAGTTCACAATAAATCTGGCATCAAATATAGTAAGCCCTGAAAAGCTAGGGCAGTACTAAGCTGCCTGGGAAGGAGTGGGTGAAACCACCCAAGTAAGAAACAGCGCAGACTTACAACAACAGTGGGATTCGGCCTATCTATGTCCTCCCCGCCCCCCCCCCCAAAAAGAAAAAGTCAAATTAACACTGCCCAAAGCTGGAAAAACACTGAGGGTCAGTCAAACCCAAAGAAAGAATAAATTCGTGTAGAACGATGGTTTTCAGTAATGCAAATCATCTGACCTGCAAAGCCCTTCTGACTTGTTTTGTGAATAACAAGGCACAGAGAATCCCAAAGAAAACATTTATGAGACAAGATTTGAGAGTCTTGCTTTTGGTTGTCTTTGAAAGGCATCAGAACTGGTTCCCTTTTTTAGGCAGGGCTTTGCTCTTTCTGTTTATCTCACGTCAAAGCTAACAGTCTTAATGATTTTGAGTGATGCAAAATGATGGAGAATTGATATAGCCATTTCTAGATAAGCATGTCTGTTTCAGATGATCATGTTTCTGCATACAAGCTGTAATATATACAGAGTAGTTGGTTATAATATTTACAGACATGAGAGTGAAATAAATACCATCATCTCTTAATCCTGCAAAGACAAACCTGTCATAGCATTAAGCAAACATATGAAAATGCATTGCCTTTCAAAGGTTTTCCCCTTACCATAGATTTGTTCTATGACCTTGGGGTAGGCAAGTACATATACTCAGTTGAAATAAATTTAGATTTCAGCTATTGAATGCATACACTGAGATCTGGAGTCTCACAACAGTTTTTTTTAATATAAAGGAAATGACAAAAAATAAAAATAATTATAAAATGAGCTGAAGCAAGCACAGAGTATATAGAAAGGTGTAGAGCAGACCCTTAAGCATGATACATATGAGAACAAAAATAATATGAACTGTCAGAAAGTGACATTTGTAATTTTTGCCCTAAAATAGATAATGCTAACTGACAGAAACATCATCAGGAGAGATACTGCACACATTAAGAAAGACAATTTTGTACTGACTTCTGAAAGAGCAAAATCCACCAATCATATCTATTTGAACACCTACTCTATGGCAAGTGCTGTGTGAGTTACTAGAGGTGATCCAGAAACATAGATCCTGCCTGAATAGAACTTCCAAGAAACTGTCTGGGGGAGAAAAAGCTAATAGTTAGAATGATACTGAAATGGGCAGAAGGTAGTTCTCAGTGTGGACAGAAGTTGATAGCATCATGGTAGGACTGTAACTGGACCCTGAGGATATGTAGAATTGGGATAAGTATAGGGGTAAAGGAAGAAAATAAAACATTTATATAGAGGCTGTCAATAAATTTTCACCTTGAATTTCAATAGTTTTAAGGTGGACTCTTGTTTAGTTCACTAGAAAATCTAAGCTAGCTCAAAATTCTCAATAAAATGGAGAAAGTTTTTTTTTCTCATTTTGAGCTTTCAAAGGATATGATCTCATTTATATGGATACTCCTCCATGATGTGGGTCTCAACTTACGTATGCCTACCTGTCCTGTACAAATCTTGTCCAAATCTGCCCATTCACACAACTCAAGAGGTCCGTCCAAGTTATACTGGGGCTTGCTCTTCATTTTTTACAAGTAACAGTGAGGTTGGTGGGTCATCCATTAGTATTTTCTTCAAGCTGACTTCATGATTGCCTCATATTTTTTCCAGCTCTATATTTATAGCTCATAAAAGCTTTGAGGATCCTTATTTCAACTCTCACTCTTTCGGATGAATCAGGTCTCAGAGCCAGGCTGGTTACTCCTGCCCCTCAGAGTTCTATGTATAGCTCTGAGGAGGGTAATGGAGTAACTTTCTCTAATGCTATTGGTTTCAGCTCTTCTAATATGTTTCCCCTCAAGAGTATTAGCTGAAAACCATTTAGACGGTCTTAAGTAGTTTTTAGACTATCCCATGGAAACATGGCACTGTTTCTAAGACTGCTAGTTTCTTCTGCTATTAATATGTTTAGCATACAACTTAGAGGAATAAAAGAATATATGCTGCCCATAGACTCTTTTTTTTCACTTCTGAGACTCCACCACAATTGTCAGTGCTGCTTTCTGAACAGGAAGACTTGATTTTCTCTCTTTTTAGTCAATCGCCAAGGACTTATTAAATGCCTACATATGTCAGGCACTGTGATCACTTGTGTTGGGATATGGACAACCATCAGTGGGATTGGGGGAAAGACAGCAAGTAAGTTTGTTGTGAGCTGTTTTTTGTATAACTCAATGGTAAATGGACATACCTCAGATAAAGGTAGTAGGAACAATATTTGGATGCTCACTTCTGAGGGGCATAAAATAATATGGGACATTTGGATGTCTTTGTAGCTGTCCCTGCATTTTTTATCAGAAATTAACAAAATCTCACTAATAGGTTTGAAAAAAAAACACTTCTGGAAAAAAATGGATTTGAGAGGGCATGTCTTTTGTTTATCACCTATAGAAAATTATGCATTATTTTGTAAGATTTTTACAACTGAAAGAAAGGCTAGTTTTTAGGTAAATCACCTAATCTTTATTTTTTTTTGATATGAAATATAAGGAGACTAGTGCACTGCATTCACTGGAAGAGAGACAGAGAGAGAGAGAGAGAGAGAGAGAGACAGAGACAGAGATTGAACATTCTTTGGCTACAAGGATTTTGAAGGATTTTTCCTCCTTTACTTCTTTTCTACCTCAGGTTAGGGGATGCAAACTAGTTAGATCAGGCCCTTATCCCAGAGGGATAGGGGCCGTATAGAGAATGACAGCTTTGTAATGTGGTACAGATCCTGACTTAAGTAATTTTTTTTTCAAAAATGCCTGAGTCACAGTGATATTATGAGGCTTCAAAAAATTCACTTAGCCTTTAAAGAAAAAAAATCCTATCTTTCAAAAGTCAGACCCACAAACCCATGACCATAACACATGCACATATATATTTTTACCTTTCACCAATGTTTTAAATTGGTATGGTTTTGTCTGCAGGATATAGGAGGAAATGATCCGAGTAACAATCATTTCCTCCAGCATCTTGCAGACAAAATCATAACAGTTTGAAACATTGGTGATATTAGCTCTTCTGAACTAGCGAATATTCCAGTAATAGAAACTACACTAGAATATTGGTAACACCAGCCTTTTTCCTTTACTGTATGAATAAAAGGGAAATACTTCTGGAAAGAGGAACTCTTCCCCTATTGGTAGGCTAATTTGAACATGGATTGTGAAACATTGAAAGAATATTGGCATCACTCATAGAAGACTCTGGGGTGTTGTTTAATTCAAACTGTTCTCTCTTTGAATTTGTTAAATAGGAAATGAAATCTGGAAAATGGCAAGATGAGTGAGATGTGGATTTTCTGGGACTTTGCAGATCATCTTGTCCAACTCTTTCAATCCATTTCAACTCGCGATAAATGGAAAGACATATGTCCTTTTGTTTAATATTTAAATATTTAAATTTGTAAAACATCCCCTAAGTTTCAAGGCCAAGGTACTTAAAAGCCAAGGACAAAACAAAACCAAGCCTCATTTTTAATTGCTCATACATTCCTCACCCAACCTCCCCCTCCCTTTAAAAAAAAGAAATTTTATGGTCAATTCTCCTCTTTAAGTTTTCCCTCTAACCTAGGCTAGTAGGAGCATGGGATTTAAAGTTGGAGAGGATGACAAAGACCAGTCAATGGGGTTCTTAACATGGGGGTTTATAAACTTGCTTTAAAAACCCAATATATTTATTTACTTGAAAACTGCATTTCAATATATTTGATTTTCTTGGTAATTATATGTACTTTATTTTATGAATAAAAAATTATTGTGATAAAGGATCCATAGGTTTCACCAAATTGCCGAAGGGATTCAGGATACAAAGATGCCAATGGCACTTGAGTTAGCCCAACTCCATCCACGATGTGACATTCAGAAATACCCAGGTCTAAAAAGAGGCATTCTTTGGGTGTATTCTGTGAGGGAGATGAATTCTGGCTATCCATATTCAAAATCAAATAAACAATGGTGGACAGGAAGTTGGGAGTCATTCCTTTACTTGGCATCAGAAGACCTCAGTTCCAATCCCAGCCTTGGGCCTCACTTTCCCCATATGTAAAATTACAGAAGGGAGAAAGGAGACAGCTTGGATATTCTTTAAGGTCCTTCCCAGCTCTGACTCTAAGATACATGTTCTAATGCAAGGCTAGCAATTAAAAATAGATTCCAGCAGAACTGAAGCTATTTAACTCTTGCAGCCTCTAGGCTTGCCCCAGGAATGGTCACAGCATCTGACTTTACTGATGAAGGGGCCAAAGGGAACAATATTCCTTACTGCAATCAGAGAAGGAGTGTTCTGTAATTGTGTGCATATGTTGGTTCTTTATGGCATCCTGATACTAATCAGTGTGTATTTCTGTATATGTAAATATCTAGATCAATGAATTACCCTCTACATGTGTGTATATATAGCTGCATGTACTTTGTTAGTTAGATATATAGATAAATACATCCAGAAAAGCTAATTGAATATGAATGAGAGACTATACTAAACTAACATACATCAAAAAACCTGGCTGCCACAGGTTTGGAGTCTGACCATTTATGTCTACAAGTTTGTTGCATTTTCTCACTATTATCTTTAAAAACAAGGTGGCTGGGGGTGGGTAACAGGACTGGGTCCAGAGCATAAACAGTAAGAGACAGAATTTCATTACAGCAATGTGATCTACTCAGAGATACCCTAGAAGGCCACCCAGAAGTTTCTGCTGATGGAGAATAGTTCTTTTCAGAGCACGGAGCAGTCAGATATGCCACACCTGGACTTGGTCCTCATGTGGTCTGCTGTGGCTACCTGCTTATCTCCCCGGGCAACTGGAGGTTTGGAAACAACTGCATTCTGCATAGAACTCGCTTTGGGTGGTAAGTGCTGGCAGAAGACAATGAAGGATGTACATTGACCCCGGGAATCTTACAGAAAGAAGTATCCAGGCCCATAAATGTTATCTCTCTAAACATTTACATTTTAGTGATACACATTGGATACAACGTCTGGCGGTGTGGAGCAGTGGGACAAAGAGGCAAAGGCTTTGGTGTCAGACGCCTTGGGGTTCAAACCCCTGTGCCATTTACTTTCCTTGGATTACCTTGGACAAGTTACTAAACTATCTATGACTCAGTTTCCTTCTCTATAAAGTAATGGTCTTAGACTTAATGGCCTTTCAGCTCAACATCTATTATAGGATGATTTATACTCGATCTTTCTTTTTAACGAAATCACTTTCTCAGAAGACAATGGAGTGGATTGCATAGATGAGAACATACAACATTTCTCACCAACTAAGAACCATGTGACAAAATTCATGTGGAGTGCTTGCAGAGCACTGAATAGAATTTATAGGATTGGGGATCACTGAACTAGTTTTTGGAGCACTGGAGTGAGATGATTTCATGATTCACTTTCACCTATAATGATGCCCCCCCCCTTTTTTTTTGCTTTATTTCATGTGGCCAAGCTCATTAGTTTTTTCAGAAACAAGAATGAGTGCATTTTAAAAAAGGACATACACAACAAAAATTGTTTTATATTGAGATATAGGCTCTTTTGGGGAAACAGAGGTTCTCAGACTTTGAGACTACTTATTGAAAACGAACGATTTTGAAAATTTAACCAGAACTTATGCTAGATTTATTCAAAATGACCATATGTAGTCTGAAAACATCCATGAGATTTTAAAATGCTTTCTTTTGTTGGCCTAATAAGACTGTCATTCTCAGATCTGTTTTCAACCCCCTCTACCCCCTGGCAAAAGGAAAATTTCCCCAGGGACAGCAACAGTGAATTTTTCAGAAAATAATAGACCTCGTGAAATGGTTCAGTTATCACCAGCATATTTAATTATTTAGGGGGAATTGTTAGCTTCCTTGTCTGTTGGAAGAGGGATTTCATCTCAGTATAAAATCAAACAAAATCTGCAGAATATCTTTCAATTACTTCTCAGGACTTTCAGTAGCATGTAGGAAATTAGATGTTCTTTTAGGTTGTTTGAAGCAAAACCAAACCAGACAAAAATCATGTAGGTCCTGATAAATTACCTTAGTTGTATTTCTACGTGTGTGTGTGTGTGTGTATGTGTGTGTGTGTGTGTGCATGTGTGTGCGTGTGTATCATATATGGAGATAGAGATAGATAAACACACACACACATATATATATATACACATGCATATATACACACTTACATAGGAATAGGGAAAGGGAGGGATGGAGACTGGATTTTTGATTTACTAATAAAAGGAACTGCCAGATGAGTGGATTCTCTCTATCAATGCAGGTTAGCCTGTTCTCTGTAAGTTGAAGTCTTAGAAAGTTATCTAAGCATTGAGAGATTTAAAAGATTTGTTCAGGCTCGTGTCCAAATGTAGTTGGTATGTGGCAGAGGGATGACTTGAACTCATATCTTCCTGGCTTTGAGGCTGGTACTCTATCCCCTATACCAAACTGTCTCATTATTTTGATTATAGATTCTAAATGCCAGAAAAGGTGGATTAACTTGGTCAAAGGGCTTTATTGTCACAAAACACTACAAAGCATATTTTCTCATTTTATTCTCATAACTCCATCACTAGTATCCACTTCCAATGTTGACATACTGATTTCCTTGGCTTCTTTCAAGACTCAATATGCTTTTCTGCAGAAAACCGACCTCTGCAATTACCTTCCACCAACTCTATATGGATTTTATACTCATATAGTTGTTTGTGTATTGGCTCCTCCATTAGAATAGGAGCTTCCTGAGCATAGAGACTGTGGCTTGTTCCTTTCTTTGATTCTCCAGCTTTTAGCAGAACACCCTGGACATGGTAAATACTTGATAAATGCTTCTGGATAAAGATGATGATGAAAATATACTTTCTTATTTATGAAATGTCATCTCTATGTTACTGATAACCATTTCCCAAATGTGTGTGTGTGTGTGTGTGTGTGTGTGTGTGTGTGTGTTTTGTATGTGTGTGTTGGGGGGAATGGGCTTAAAGACCTCTATTAGAATAGCTATTTGTTTTCACAATTCCTTCTTTGTCAGGCACTATTCAGACTAAATAATAATTGATAGGGAGGAAGAGGGTCTTAGTGGATTGAGAGGACAGCTGACATTCACGTATGTATTGGTGGATGTGAGAACTCCCCTCCAATGAAATGACACATGATATTAAAATGATGACTGTATTTATATGGACTTTAAAGTTTACAAAGTGTTTTGCATTCATTGTCACATATGAGCCTCATGATAGCCTGATGAAGTAGGCTTTGCTCCAGATCTATGCTTTTAACTGTGTGAGAAAAGAAGTCCCTAAGCAGAAGCTCCCTCTTTGCATGACTTTTTGCCAACCCCTTTGCAGCTTATAGTTGCAGGGAGTTTCCTGGATTACTAGGAGACTAAATGATTTGTCCAGATTAATTTTTATGTCTCAAAAGTGGGACTCAACCTAGGCTTCCTAACACCAGTTCTTTATCCTGTATGTATTTTTGTTTATAAAGCAGTGGATACTATGGGTATTGTCTTCATTTTATGGATAAGTAAACTAAGGGCTTTGTATAGTTATGATCTTCCTATGGTCAGCTAAGTACTAGAGGCAGTATTCAAATCTACATCTTCAGTTCTGCTTGTCTACCACTGCTTAAATAGCTTGACTATACCCCCATTCCCAACATGCACATTTTTCTTTTCCTCCCTGTATTAGGAATTCTCTCTCTGGATACAGGAGAGAACAAAGCTTAGTAAAGGAAAAAGAAAGTTTAGCAGGTCCCCTTTGAAGCAGTTTTTTGTAGCCTCTGCATATGGCTTCCAGCCCTTGCACTTGGGGTAGGGGTACAGTGAGCTGGAATGGAAGGTGGAAGGTGAGAAACTGGGTTGAAGTTGAAGGAAGAGCTCTTGGAAGATGGATGTGACCATTTAGGAGAGGGGCACCTAGGCAAATTTAATTTTCCAAGCTTTTTTTTTTGTCTTTAGGAATCTCAAAGAGGAAAAAAAAATCTTTTGAAAAGATGTCAGAAATAATATTTAAACATTGATAAGGCTGATTGATTATACTTTTCTTATTTTGTACTTGGCACATTTTGAGAACACATCTAATGAGCACATATTGACTCATATTCTCCAGTCATTACCAAGATTTATTGACCCCAGAAATTAATATTGACTGGGTCAAAGCAGTCACTGACTTCTTCTGCAGGTCAATAAATCTGGCTATGTATGAACACCAAACCAGTAGTCAATCCGTTTTTCTGAGTAGGTTTTTTTTTTCTCTTTGTTCAGGGAAAGAAAGTTGTGGCAGCTGTCTGCTTCCAGTGGGCCTATCAGGTTCTTAAATGTTTTAGTAACTAGTCATTTGGATTCTGTTTCCAATTTACGTTGTACACTAATAGGGTTTGAATATAAAATGTCCTTCTTATAAGTTAATATGTGTAGGAATAATAAAGCAAGAATGTATTTATAACAGTTGAATCCCATAAATAATGCCAGAAGGAAGAAAAAAAATGGTGAAATTTAATATGTGTGGTAGTAACTTACAGTCTATATGAATTCTAATTCTATATTCCAATCCTGGCTACAAAGATATATCCTATCTTCTGTATTTATAATCATATACCAGGCAATGACTTTTAATAATGGAGATTTGTAGGTATAGGTTAGCTCTCCAAACCTATACCCCAGGGAGAAAAAAGGAAAATCACTGCTCAGCATGCTGGGAGAGGAGATAACAGAGGATTTAGAAAGAGAGCACATCATTATAATGTAGTTTTCAATAGAAGTACTATGTATAACATCTAATATTAATCTATCTCCTTAACTACGCTACCATGTGCAAAATTTTACAGAAGGCTATTTATTGTCAGCACTCACAGAATTTTTGTCCTTATTGCTACTAATTTGAGATATCAGAGTTCTAGGGTGAAACCCCTTGAGTGTTGGCCCAGGATGTTGAGATTTAGAGGTTGCTGATAATACTTGTTCTTTTTCATCAAGTGGAAACAATTTATTTTATAGATTAGTTGGGCAAGAATAATTGAAATAGAGTGCTATTAGATGATACCTTACCTCACTCCTTCCTTAGATGCACAACAGGTGAAGTAGTTTCCTGGTGGTCCTACCTTAATCCTTTCCCTAGATGTGGATTCTCTAGAAATGAGTTTGTGATATCTGGGATCTTTACCCACTGGGGACAAGTGTCCCAGAGCCTTCAACAACCCTGCTACTACTCTGAACAGTATCTTGGAGTCCTAGGCCTATTTCTCCCCCAAAGAATTTGCATTGTTGCTGGCCTCATGCTGTTTTGTGGTGTTTTCCCTGAGTGCCAGATTGGCTAGTGTAGTGAGCATACTTTGGCTCTCTATTCCAGAGCCAGACAGACTACATCTGTCCCTTGGAGTTTTATGGTTATAATAATAGCTAGAATTTTTACAGCACCTACTATGTGTCAGACACTGTGTAAAACACTTTATAATATTATTTCCTTTGATCTTTACAACAACCCTGGAAGGAAGGTACTATTATTATCACCATTTTATGGTTGAGAAAACTGAGGCAAACAGTAGGTAAGTGACTTGCCCAAGGTCACACAGAAAGCAAATATCTGAGGCTAGACGTGAACTGTAGTCATCCTGACTCTAGGCCCAGTGTACTATCTACTTTGTAGATACTTTGTAGATACTTGGTAGCTGCCAAGTATCCTAAAGACTATTTTTTTATGTATGGGGTGTAAGGAGGGATATCTATTGTAATTGGCTAAACCTCCTACCCTATGTCCCCCCTACTGTAGGTACCAGTGACTGGTGTCCCAGTTGCATTTAGCCACTTAATATCAATTAACTATTACAAAGAGATATTTCATTTGAAGGTGTAGCATGAACAAAATACACACTACCCCAATACCTCAGGATTATACTTTCCCCTTATGCCACTTCAGTATTTAGAGAAAGGAGACTCACTTTTATTTCAATTCCTACATAGCACTGATTCCACCATGTTTACATCCAAAGGCAGCATTGTTGCTAGATGAGTCCTTCTCTCAAATAACACTGAGTTGGAGTCCCAAAGAATCACTCCTTGCTCCTCAGGGCATTGATTCTGTGCTGCCTTCAAACCTATATTTTAGACCACCATGATACTGAGGGGCCCTCCTGACCTTTTGAAACTTGCAAGGTCAGAGGCTACAATATCCTTTGACTAAGATAGAAAAGAACAATTGTAGAAGCCAAGGATTGAGGTCTGCTATTTGTAGCTACTTGCTGGGGTGAGGAGAAGACCGAAAGGGATCTCTCCTTAAAATACTGGTTCTCACCAGATATCATAAGCAACGGAGATAAGACCCTGAGAGCATAGCTAAAGAGAGAATAGCCAAAAGGCACCAGGTCAGGCAACCTTTTTAAAACAAGATCAGTTCTAGCTGCAGAGTTTATCCAAAAAGACTCCTAATCTTTGTTAGCAGAATGGAACTAGTTAGAGATTGTCTCCTCAAGTTCTGTAGTACCTTCAAGACACTTGCATTCCATGGATTCAAGGTTCCCTCAGAAGCAGTCTCTTCAGTTTTCTCTCATTGAAAGAAATGGTTCTAGGTTCTCTGTTCCAGTTCCAGACCCTTGTTACACTTGCTAAGGCTCTCTGGGGTACAATTTTCTCTGGCCTGTAATTTTCTCCCTAGTCCTATTCAGAACCTTCTTTCTCTATTCAATTGATGCATCAGCAAAAACTCCTCATATCCTTTAGATATAGCTGTCTACACCATGGTAGACTCAAAACTGTCTATAGTCTGGGCTCTCTGATCATCATGATCCTACTGTCAGAGTATGGACAAGCAGAGTCGATGTTTATCTAAATGGAAAGCCAGATTGCTCCAGGATATTTCTTCCTCAGTCTGTTAGAATGTTAACTCTCTTTCCCCCAACACATCTATTATAAAATTCCCATTTTTGTGGAATCTGAGTTCTTTATTTCAAGAACTATAGGGGAAAGATCACTTGCATTTGAGTCAGGAGACCAGAGTTTGAGTTTTGGATATTTACCAGATGTATGACTTCGGTCTGGTTGCTTAAACTCCACAAGTTTAAATTTCTTTGCTGGGAATTGAGAAGAGTAAAACTTGCATTCTTTGCCTCACAGTGTTGTGAAGATCAAATGAAACAGTTATGTAAAATACTTTGTTAAATTGTAAAATACTTCTTATAAATATGGAAGGTTAAAATCAAAAGGGATTTTAGACATCACAGGATTATAGAAGCATAGGATTTAGAACTAGAAGTGTATTCGAAGACAATCTGGTTCAACATCTTATTTTATACATAACTGTAAACAGAACTGAATATAATACTCTACCTGTGGTCAGAGTACAGTGATACACTCATTTCCTTATTTCTGGAAGATATGCTTTGCCTAAGGCAGTCCCAAATCATATTTGGGTTAAGATATCATTGTTAACTAATATCAAGCTTGTATTCTATTTCCCCCATCACTATCTTCTTCCTTGCCTCTGCCCCATCTTTTTCAGACACACTACTGTCTCCCACCTTGTACTTAGGAAGTTGATTCCATCTCCAATTTTCTATTTGTAAAATGGAGAGCTAGGAATTGAAGAATGAGTACTAATTGATGTCAGTTCAGTTCACCTCAATTAAGAGATATGTGTGTGTGTATATACATACATAAAACACATGTATACATACAGATAGATGGATAGATATAGATAATACATAAAAGCCTGCTTTGTGTTGAGAACTATGCCAAGTAGTGGAGTATATAAAGTTGATCAAGATATGGCTCTTGCCTTCATGGAGCTTATAGTCTATTTGATATGAGTAATGTAAGTTCATGAATAAATTGTAGTAACTAATTTGTATAGGTGCAGAGGATATTTTCCTCACAATTATATCAGGTTTTTGTTTTTTTAAAGTTATTATTCCTTTTTGACATTGATGCTCAGAAAAGTTAAGTGAATTACCTGACTTGACATAACTAGGAAGTGGCAGAGTTAGAACCGGAATCTAGGTCTGGTGACTCTAAGTCAGTTGTAGTTTCTCTACCAAATTATGTCTCTAAACTAATTGATTAAGAATATTAAAAGAAGTAAAGAAAAAAAAATCAGAAGCAACTAAATGGATTAGACCCTAACAACGGTCATATATGAGGAAGAGTGAAAGGGAGAGGATGTTGATGGAGACAGACTAAGAGGAGAGACTGAAAAGTTCCTGTGATAATTCTACTACTACTACTACTACTACTACTACTACTACTACTACTACTACT
>NW_020954596.1:28929496-28979789 GCF_900497805.2 Vombatus ursinus | reverse complement strand
TACTACTACTACTACTACTACTACTACTACTACTACTACTACTACTATTTGCTGCTGCTGCTCCAATAATGTAGTGCCAAATGACATTTATATGACAGTTTGGGTATAATATTACCTATCTCATGTTTTTGTTTAGTCATTTCAAAACTTTACAGAAAATGAAACTGAAACTCACATGTGAAGTGGCTTGTCCATGATGACCTTTTAGAGGTGAAATTTGACTCCAGGTCCTTCTGACTCCAAGTCTAGTTCTTTGTCTACTCTGAAATTTTATGCAGTGAAGTTTATTTAAATTCATATAGTTGCAAAGCAAGTATAATTGAATATACGTTTATAATAAATCAATTAGAGAATTTTTAAATGAAGGTTGATGGTTGTGAACCTTAAATTTAGGTTCAAGGGTAAAGATCTACTTTAAAGTAACTCTTCCGGAAAAAAACATGTTATGCTCACTCAATCCTGGGAAAATTAATAATGCTGAAAGACTGTCAAAGATATGAGATATGGGGGAGGAATTCTACATTCCATAACTTTAAAGGAGAATGAGCTTGTAAGCTTAGAGTTTCCTAATCTAAGAGAGGGAAGGTTTTTCCTAATGTTTATTTCTTAACAGACCAACACTTTTGTGACATATTTGTTTGTTTTAATTAGATTTTAAAAACAAGAAATGTAAATTCTAATACTCTCTTTCTCCTCTCCCAACAATCTTCCACATTTTTTGTTAATGCTGTCACTGAGGAGATGACGGGGAAGCAGAATGCTTCCTGTGAAAACTGTTACTCTAAAGAGAGGCCAAGACTGCCCAGTGATAAGATAATTCAGATGGCAGCAGGAAAGACAGTTAATGTATATAGAGGGAGTAAATGACAAAAAAGGAAAAGAAATAGGAGAAGGTTGAAGATGTAGTGCAGTTGTCAGCTCTGGAGATCGTGGGAAAGAAAACATAATGTGACATACAGCCTTTAGATTAGCTGTCCCTGAGAATGGGAGCTTCTCTCTTGAGTGGTGGAGGAATGGTGTGACAACTAGAAAGCAATTTTAATTAAAGGAATAGCAGTGAGTGCTGCTGAAAGAAGAAAGGCCAC
Organism: Vombatus ursinus; assembly: GCF_900497805.2. Taxonomy (NCBI): domain Eukaryota; kingdom Metazoa; phylum Chordata; class Mammalia; order Diprotodontia; family Vombatidae; genus Vombatus; species Vombatus ursinus. The sequence continues at coordinate 28,978,704 of NW_020954596.1, read as the reverse complement.
ATAGATCTTTCTTAATTCAGGCAACTACCCTTAGCATTTGAAATCAAGTGAAAAAGAAAGACGTAAGGGCATAATGTTGATAATCTTTTATTTGTGATAGAAGTATTGGGGATCATTTGATATTATGTATACTGTATGCTTTGTTTTTCACTGGTGAACTTGAATTTTAGTAGAACCCTTCCTTTTGCATGGTGCCTGAGGCATGACAGCCTTCCAAGACCATGCATTTGGTTTGAGCTCACTGGTTTCAGGCAATTTTTTGTCACCTCAACTCTGCCAATGAATCAGTAGAAGTAGGAAATCGACCAGGAGACTCAGGGTCAGAAGAAGAATAGAAGCTAATTCTGAAGGAAGTCTCTGGGGCTCAAGGGAAAGATCTAACCTCATGGCTCTGGGCCTTTGAGTTTCCAAAAAGGAGTAAATATAGATACTATTAGAAAGAGTATTATAATTTGTTTAAGGGACCTAACCAGGATAAAGAGGATAGACCAAGCAGAGAGAACTTGGTGTGGTAGCAGGTAATCAAGGGAAAGAATGGAATAAACATTTGTATTGCACTATGCATCAGGCATTGTGTTAAGCGCTTTTTACAAATATTATCTAAGTTGATCCGTATAATAGCTCTGTGGGGTAGGTATCAATCCTACTTTACAGTTGAGGAAACTGAGGTAAACAGATTAAGTAATTTGCCTAGGGTCACACAGCTATTAAGTGTCTGAGGCTGGATGTGAACTTTGGCCTTCCTAACTCTAGGTTCTACTGTGACAGCAGCTGCCTCTATCTAGAGCAAGATGTTCCAGACAAAGTGAAAGTCACTAGAAGCTCCTAGCAGCCAGTAGTCTAGCAGAAAAATCATTGAAGACCATAGAGGAAATAAATTTTCTTTTCTATAGAGATGTGGACCAGTGATGATTGTAGGCTAGAAACCCAGGAGAAAGACTCATCATCTCATTCTAATTTTTTGAAAGGAGTGGCTTCCATAGACCTGGGATTCTTGCAGCAAGTATTGATGGTAAGAATATTGTAAGAGGGTACCTTGCTGCCCTGGATGAATTCTAATCATTTGTTTCAGATGGGCTAGAACTGACAGATGTTATTGCTGAACCACTATCAGTGACATATTACTGAATCATGGAAAACAGGGGAGGTACCACAAGTCCAAAGAAAGGAAAATATTGCCTTTATTTGCAAGAAGGGAAGAAGAGACTTGGGAACATGGGAACTCTCTTCAAGTAGCTGAAGGGCTGTTATGCAGAGGAGGGATCAGATATCAATCGATCAACAGCATTTATTAAGTGCTGCATATATGCTGGACTCAATGCCAGGTAAAAGTTCAAAGGATAGAAGGATCTTTACTTGAAAAGAACTTACTAATGGAGAAGAGAAGAATCTAATATATAATCTATGTATGTAATATTATGCCTATATATATGTACATGTGTTTATGCACATATATGTATATATGTGTGTGTATATATAGATACATACACACTATACACCCACACACACAAATGCACACACACACACACACACACACACACACACTCACTCATGTAAATGGTGTGTTTCATACCCCAACCCAAATTAATGTAGCTAACAAGATGTTCTATGCCTTGATGCTCTTATGATGTAGGATAACCTCTTTTATTGAGTTTCAGAGTCAATCAATCAAATGTGTAAATTAGGTGCGAATGATTCTTTGGCACATCTGTTGAACCAGTTAGTCAATCAAAGGTCTAGGTTGAAAAATTAAATGCTTTGAGCTTTTGGACTAAATCAGATGAAGAAATTTATTGGGATTGGTTGAATGAATTAGACACATCTCTGTGCCTAGGTATATCAAAGAAGCATTCAAGCAAGAAAGCAGTTAAGCTTTGGTGAGGCGTTTGACCTTTTACCCATAGGGTGGCAGCAGGGCAGCTTGGTGTGGGGCATGAGTCCAGAAGAGGTGTCACACTCATCTGCCTTCTCCCTCCTCTCTCATTGACCAGACCACCAGAGAGATTTTATGAGTGACAAACATGCATCCATCCAGGAGTAGAAAAAAGAAAACTCTAGATAAGCAGAGGAAAGGTAGCTTCAGGGAGTGTGGCTTCTTTAGATCAGAGAGAACAACAACTTCACGACTCTGCAAGTACTGAGGTCTTTTCCAACTTTCCAAATTCTGTGATTCTGGTAATGGCTCCCTGATATTGTGGATTTGGACAGCCTTTTGGGAAAGCAGAGTTCTGAAGAGGACACAAGACTGTGTAGACTTTATTTATTTTTTTTTGTGCAGACCTTATGAGAGAATAAAAATCCTACTAATAAAGACATTTTATAACCTTTAAAGCACTATGTTATTGTATATTTAAGTATATTGTGTTTTAAGAATTATAATTATCATATAAAGGGTGTCCCAAAAGTCTTGGAACAGTTTTAAATATTCTCTCTCACTCTCTCTTTGTAGATTGATGTCTGTTTAAAGCTTAAAACAGTATCAAGACTTTTAGGACACTATATTATTTAAATGGATCCTCACAAGAACCCCATGAGCTAAGTATTATAGATACTATCATCTTGATTTTTTAGATGAGAAAACTTGAGCCTGGGGAGGGAAAGGGAGAGATAAAGGGAATGTGTGCTTATATAATGCCTAGTATGTACCAACCACTTTGTACAGATATCTCATTTGAGGTATGAGAGATTGTGTTGGGTTCAGGGTCACACAGGCAGTATCTGAGATGGAATTTATTGCAAGGCTTCCTTATTTCAAGGGCCCAACACTATTATTATTATTGGATTTTTATAACATTTATAAAGTGCTTACTATGTGCTAAGCATTTTAAAGTTATTATCTCAATTATCCTTAAAACAATTCTGGGAGATAGGTGGTATTATTATAGCCATTTTTTAGCTGAGGAAATGGAGGTAAAGAGAAAGTTAAGGGAGTGGCCCAGAGGGGCCATCAGGCAGTCCCATTTGACTACTTTTGTCTTGTATCTGGACCCTGATTCTGGATGAGAGAGTGAGGTTGATGACTTTGTGCAGCTCTGCCTCACTTAAATGCAATGCACTAGCAAGTCAAGACTTTACCCTCATGATGTCATTGGTTCTCTTCAAGAACAAACAACAATGACTTGCCCAAAGTCATGTAGCCTGAGATCAGATTTGATCTTAGGTCTTCCTGATTTGTATTCACTGCTGCCTCTATCATCAAAAAATTGAGGAGGAATGGCAAGAAAAGACAGATGGTCAGGTGCAGTCTAGGTTGACATCAGAGAGTATATCACTTTCATCTTTCTTTTCATCAATGCCTAGCCCTACACAAAGCAGTTACTTCTTAAATGCTGGTCAGATATTGATTTGTGAAGCTTCAGAAGTCGATTCTACAAAGACCTAGGCAACTACAGCCTTGCCAAGTCCATTTAGGATCTAGCCAAGATCAGATTGGCAGGCTGACAGTGAGGATCAGAGTAGGACAAAGACATGTTTTACCAGACAAGAGAATAAAGCCTACATAAATCTACCAAGAGGGCTAGGGTCAACTGATAAAATTTCTGTAATCTGTAAATTTCCCTCTATGATTTATTATTTTAATTTGTCACTAGTACAACTTTCTGACTTTTATCTAAAAATTCCAAAGGGATGTGTATGTGTGTGTGTGTGTGTGTGTGTGTGTGTATGTATGTGTGTTCACACACCCTGTAGGTACAGCACTGTGTCATTTCCTTTAATAGCTGCATTTTAGAGTTAATTGTTAATGTGGCATCTGGAATGTCACTTCTCTCTGCCTATGTAAATTCTACTTTTCTTTTTGGTTCAGCTCAACTGTTAACATGAAATCACTAAGGTAGCCTGTCTCTCCTCTGAACTTTCCTATCTCTCATACCCATTGAAAACATTGAAAACATTACATATTCTAAGTATCTTGACAGCAGCATCTTGTGAACTGAAAAAAAAAAAAACCTTAAAGGAACATCTAGATCAAACTATTCATTTTATAGGTGAAGGAATTGACACTTGGAGGGAGATTGATTAGCTTGCCTAAGGCACCCATTCATTAGTGAGAGAATTAGGGTTAGAAAAGTCTCTGGACTAGCAGTTTAGTGTCCTATTCCTCTTCATGTGTCTTTGCCCAGTGCCTTGTAGTACGTAGTGTTAAAAAATACTTTAACTGTCATAGGTGCGTCGGTAAATGTTTAATAACCAGCTCTCTAAAAATGTACTTTTAAGTTTGATCTGCATTAGGAACATTCTCTCCATCACCATTTTAAGTTTCAGCAAATCAATAAATCAAACCCTGCTTGTTAATGTTTGCCATTTCTAAGATGTAAATGTTCACAGAGGAAATTTAACAATTGACTCTGGGGAGTCAGTATGAGCTGGCCTCCAGCATACTTCTAGATCAAAGCAACATTATTATTAAGCCTTTTCTGTTATACTTCATGGAAAGCAAGGGGGTAATCCTGGAGGTCTCCCTTGGTGATCTCAGCAGCTCTGGAAAGTTAAATGATCATCTTTATGCATATGATCCCTAAATTTCCACTTTTAGTCCTGGTCTCTCTCCTGAGCTCTAGCATCACACTGTTAATTGCATGGTGGGCATTTCCAGTTAAGTGTTCTGTAGGCACTTTATAAACCCAACATGTCCAAAACAGAACTCATTAGTTTTCCTTCTGAAATCTACTCCTGTTTCTAAAATCTTTATCTTTATTGGGGGTACCACCATATTTCCAATCACCCAGGTTCACAACTCTCCTTTATATCTACATCCATTTGCAATTATTTACAAATTCTTTTTTTAAAAATTTATTTTATTTTTAATTTATGGAATAAAATTTATGGAATAATTTATGGAATAAATAATTTATGGAATAAATTTATGGAATAAAAATTTATTTTATTTTTAATTTATGGAATAAATTAATTTTTAATTTATGGAATAAACATTTCTATAGCATCGGATAATAAAAAAGATGATTGCTCATGAAACTGCAAATCTATTATGTACAAGTTGCTATTCCTTTCAAATATCTAATAGTTATCTTGTAAATTTCTTTTTTTTCTTCCTCTCCACCACCCCCACCCTAGAGATGGCTGCCTTTAGACACAAATTAGTATATATATGTAAAATGATGCTATACATCTATTTATTCATTCTTTCTCTGGATACTTTTTGGTTCTTACATTTTTATGCCTCATTAGTTTAGGGGAAAATATTGCACAAGGTCTCCACCAGGGAAAATTACACTGTTTTTGTTGTTATTGTTCCGTTTTTCATGTCCTGCCCCTCCCCCATCCCTGAACCCCACCCCACCCCCTTCCCCAAGAAACAACACATTTCAATACAGGGGAAAATACATTCAAATACCTGCAGGATTTGAAGAGGAAAAAGGCACACATGGCCAACAGCCTGGGGGGGTGGAGTGCAGAAGTGGGAAGGGATAGTGTCACATTTTTCAGTGATGATGAAACACAAGTTTAGTCAAGTCAACAAGCATTTATTAAGCACATAACCCCATACCAAGCACTATGCTATATTCTGGGGATATAAATAATATCAAAGAGAAAGACAATCCCTGCCTGCAAGGAGCTTACATTCTAATAGGGAAAGACAACAGATTAAAAGAAAGCTGAAAAGGGGGCCTGAAGTGGAAGGTACCCATGAGAGGGCTTGGTAGTGAAGTCTAGAGAATGAAGGATGGATGATTGGAGTTCTTCCTCAAAGATAAAATTCTGGGAAGAACTCACCATTGGAAGAAAGGTGCCACGAGGACAAAGAAAGAAAGTAGCAGTCATGATAGTAGAAGATTTCTGGGCCATTGGCATATATGTATATAAGCCTAGTGGATCCACCTCCTATCCCCACTGGTAATTTCTAAAACCTTGTTCAGGCAGTAGTCACAGCAGCACTCTGGGCCCTCCAAGGCACAAGGCTGGGTAATCTTTGTCTCTTAAGTGCTGTTTTTGCTTTATCCCCTTGATGATTTGTAAGAGCCAAATAGCTTTGAAATATTCTATGTAAATCAGAGGAGTTATGTATACTTAATATTGTGAGTTTAAGAATGTACCCTTATCTGATTTTTATTGTTAGTTCAGCATCTTTCATTGCTATTATAAGTATATACATACTGTATGTATTTGGGGAATCTGTGATTTTTATCTGTGTGTGTGGGTACTCCCTCCTAGAAATCCTTTCATGCCTTCTCATCTTGTGTGATTTTTGTCCAGATTTTCCTATAAATCCTCCATAAAGACTCTAGTCAGTACATGGGATGCCTTCCTCTTTTTCTCTTAAAATCTTGATAGTAACAAGGTGCTGGCTAGGCTCTTTCTCTTGCCTTTAATTTGTGCTCTATGACTACAATACCTTCTAGTTCAAGTACGTCCTCAATAGTATATTTTATACCACTTCTTACATAGATTTCACAGTTGGTAACGTACTGTTCATCATACTGCTTTCCATTGTCCTTTGGGTATTTGCAGCTTTTATTTTTCCAACATTGTGGTATTCTAAGAAGTAAAGCTGCAAAGATATGGAATTTGGCTTCCTTTCAGGAAAAAGCTCTCTAAAAATGTTCATTGTGGTTCAGTTGTTTCAGTCATGTCTGACTCTTCATGATCCCACTTGGGGTTTTCTTGGTAATGATACTGGAGTGGTTTGCCATTTCCTCCTCCAAATCCTTTTACAGATGAGGAAATAGAGGCAAACAAAGTTAAGTGACTTGCCCAGGGTCACACAGTAAGTATTTGAGGTTAGATTTGAATTCAGGTCTTTCTGACTCTAGACCTGGCACTCTATGCACTGTGACCCCTACCTGCTCTGCTTATAACAATTAGGGCTAATGGAAAGTAGAATGGGCTGACTTAGGTAATAGTTGGCTTCTTTTCATGTAAGGAAAGGCTAGATGACCACATGTGTATATTTTAGTGGGGATACTTGCTCAGGTATGGATTGGGCTAGATTTTTAGTGATCACTGAGTTCATCCAATTCCCAATTACCCACATTTCTAATTACCTTATGCAAGATTGCTCTGTCTTCAGTAGATACAGCATATCATTTCAAATTGTACCTCAATCTGTCTAGTCTCCTTTCATTTTTCCTGTGTATCCTTGCCATTTAAATGTGGCGGAACCATACCGTCATCTTTCTTTTACTCATATAATGCCTACCTAGCAAAGTACATGATAGCAAGTAGTGATTCAATCCTGGTAGGCCAGCACCTGTGATATTCTATCAGCTCACTATATTTGACCCCATTCTGCCTTATCCTGCCAGAAACTAGGGTTCCGTTTCATTTTCTAGATATTTCTAAATCATGATGCCTACACTGTAGCCATCTTCCTCATTTTCCTCATTCCCCTCCCATTGAATCTTAGACTCTAGCGGACCCAGGGACTCTGAACTCTGATAGATAAACTTTTATCTATCTTGTCAGGAAGCAGTCTAGTATATCACCCCTCTCTACCTTCTATCTCCTCTTCATGTGTTGACCACCCCCATCGAGAGTATGTAATTAGAATGTAAGCCCTTTGAGGTCAAAGGCTGTTAGATATTCCTATATTTGTATCTCCAGCACTTAGTTAAGTACCTGACACATAGTGCTTAATAAATGCTTTATCTTTTATTATTCAGTTATTCATCCGTCCATTCATTTAGACATTCTGTGATTCCATCTCACAATTTGGAGGTATCCTGGCATTAAAAAGAGATATGGAGTGTGGAATTACGAAAAGCAGCATGTTTCCCCAGTGTGGCTCAGCTTGATGTCTTCTTCCTAATTTGGTGATGACCAATTATTTTGGATTAGTAACACAGTTACTTACTGGATTTGGGTTTGCTTTTTCCCCTTCTCCTCATTCCCTACACTCTTGCCTTGATGCACATTATTTTGAAAAATTGAAATAAATTAGAACTAATTTCTCTTTGAGAATTTCAGGCCAGTCCCTTAGATAACTATAGACACGCTGTGTTAAAAATTTCACTTTTGCAAATTTTCAAAGTTGTTCCACATGGTCAAGATGAACATTTCCTCATATACAGTCAACATTTATTTTGGGTTCTATGTGCTGAGGCAGAGGAAAGAAGTTTTAAGGTTATTACCAGAAAATACTTTGTGGGTTTGTGTATCCTCCTAATTGACGACAAATGATTCTCTCTTCATGTGGTTTTGGTTAACTGCACTTTTGTAAATAACATTACATTCCAAATCCTTATCAGCCATTTCAAGATGCTTACAAATGATTTCCCTTCAGAACTGAGATTTTCTTTAGATGTATCCGGCAGACTCTAAATTCTTCATGTCTGCCTCTTTTGTGACATTATTGTATCGATCGTCATTCTTTTCCCTTGTCACTTGAAAGTGATTACAGTTGTTTAAATCCATGGGGGGCTAGTATGGAAATGCTCCCTCATTAAAGCCAGCAACATTATGTCATCTTGCTTTCATTGCCATGGTCGCTAAGAAAACCATCATCTTAAGCAATACCAACTGTATTTCTGTAGATGAATTAATCTTTTTTTGAAAGGCTCGGCTAATCTGCCTTGTTCAACAGGAAGTTTTCTGCCTTGTAGGCATTTGTGATCTTCTGGCAGTAAAAAAGAAATATGATCTTGATAAGTGGAACTTTAAATGTTTTTAAAAGTAGAGAGAGCACAAATGTTCTAAAATAAGATTGACTTTACTGAATTCAAGTTTTGATGGAAATGGATTTATAAAGCATTTATTTCTGCTAGAAATGCCATTTGGCAGGAAAAACTCTCTTATAACTAGGAAGAGAACTGATCTGAGGCAATTGGAGGCAAGTCATAATTCACTAAAAAAATAACTCTTGTTTCATTGTTGTTACTTTTTCCCTTTTCAGACTTGTGACCTTTACCTAATATCCCTGCATCTTGGTTTTCCTATCTTTAAAATGTGTACATTCTTTTCACCTGCCTCAGAAGGTCATTATGAAGATTAACGAGTATTTTGCAGGGATGGGCTAGGTGTAGCTCCTATTAGCAATGCAATATTAATATTTTACTCTTCAAAGAAATGAGTGCTATCCAAAGCAGCCAACCCTCTTCTTTCTAGACTGAGAAGTATGGAAAAAAAGCCTCTTGTAAGTATTTGCCCATTTTTGCAATAGTTGGCATGATTTAACAATGGAGGCAAGGTGGTGCAGTGTGAAGAGAGAGTACATTTAGAGACAGAGAGTCATCTCTGCCATTCACTCCCTGTTCAACCTCAGACAAGTTACTTAAACTTTCTGTGTCTCTCACTTTCCTCATCTATAAAATAAGGGGCTAAATAGTGGTTCAATTTCCAATTACCCACATTTCCAATTACTATATGCAAGATTGGTCTTTCTTCCCCTCTTGTTTCCCAGCATTCAATAGATAAGGTATATCACTTCAAAGTGTACCTCAATCTATCTAGTCTCTTTTCAACTGTATTGTATGTCCTTGCCACTTAGATGTGAGTCCCAAACTGTTGTCTCTCATTTATTCATGTAACGCCTACCTAGCAAAGTTACATGGTAGCAAGTTACGATTCCATTCCAGCAGGTCAGCCACTGTATTGTTCTAGGAACTCATTATATCTGAACCCATCTTGCCACTTAATGGGAAACGCAACTAGATGAATGTGCCCCAAAAGATGGGTGTGGCATGTGTGACAACATATCACTATGGTTCTGCAGGTCCAGCATGGAGCAAATTCCTAAGGTCAGTGAATGCCTATGATCCTTGAAATGCAAAGTACAAGTAAGGGAATAAAAGTAGCAACAAGGAGAAAATTAAAGCCCAGAAAAGAAGATGGTGGGGTCAAAGAGAAGAGTAAGAATATAAGTGAACGACTGGGTAGGTATGTGGAGAGATGACTAAAGGACTGTATGTCGGTTTTGTCTGCACTAAGGTTTTTAAAGCACTTTGCGTATATCATCTACTTGGTGCCATCCCAATAGCTTTATGATGTAGGTACCACACATATTATTGTCCTTGTTTGATAGATGAGGAAACTGAGGCTTTGATGGGGTGATGGTTATGTCATACAGCTAATAAATGTCAAAGATAGAATTTGAATTCAGATCTTCCCAACACCAGATTGTGAAATCTGAAGATTCTGATCATGGTCTTGCTCTCAAAGTTGTGAGAAATTCCCAGATAACTAGAGCCACTGATTTTCTTGCTTCTAATTTGTGAAGGAAACGACATCTAGAAATCCTGCTGTGTGTTTTTAGTTACTTCACAAGCTGGGTGAGAGGAAGGAGGGGGAGAGAATGGATCAATATGTAAGTATCCCAAAGGTTTATTTATAAATTTTGATAGAATTGATATGGATAGAGGTAGCTGGGAATGTGATCAGTGTAACTCAGAAGACAGGGAATTGGGAAATAAATAAAGGCATAAATCGGGACATATAACAGGGGGAGGTCTAGGAAGGTGGGCAATGGACACCAGAGCAAAGTAGCAAAAGGCAATGATGATCATAATCATCACCATGATTGCTGACACTTATCAAGTACTTTAAGGTTAGTGATGCACTTCATGTACACTATCTCATGATAGTGTACACCATCAAGTGATAGTGACACTTATCAAGTACTTTAAGGTTAGTGATGCACTTCATGTACACTATAGCTATTATTACTGCCACTTTACAGATAAGGAAACTGAGACTAGAAGGGATGTGTCATATAACTAGTAAATGCCAGAGACAAGATCTGAACCTTCTTCTCTCCTGAGTCCCAAGACCATTGTACACTTACTACTACAAAGGGATAGGCCTTAGGAGGTGGCAGAGGATGGTATCACTATCAGCAGGCAATTAGCAAAAGTTTGAGGTTTGGGCAAGGGACCCGGCAGAAATGGGGAGTCTTTGCACCAGCACACATGTATTCTTTCCTGAGAACTTGACTTCAGGGTCCATATTCCAGGTTCTGGAAGCACTTGGGGACACAAGAAAGGACGCTGCTCCTGAAGGAAGTGGAATATTAAGTAGAAAACCATGAAGGCATTCATCGGAGTGAAAGCAGTAGTTTGGCCACAAAGAAGTAAAGAAAGAGGCTGATTCTTAGAACCAGGGTCCAGGGACAAAATGTGATCAATAAGAAGCCTGAACTGGTGCTGGGCTACCAAATTTCTGTTCCCATCTGTCCCTTTGAGAATGTTTCTGCCATGGAGGACTGACTTGCCTGCTATATGAACACAGTCATAGATTTATTTTTGTTTGCATCCCTCAATACATATAAGAATTGCATGTCAAATAGCACAAGCTTGTATGTGTGTATGGCGGGCAGGGAAGGGGAGTTGATTCAACCTTGTCATTTAATATCAGATAAATGGCATCTCACACTTTTTGAAGTGTGTCACTTCTGTGGTTACATATTGTGGTTACAGCCAGGACAAATCACTGTTTAAGTATATGCTCAATTTCACAGCTGTCTATTAAAGTTATCAACACATTCCCACACCCAATGCACCAAAGAATCCCTTCATGAATTAAACTGAAAGTGATATCCAAAAGATGCAGGAAAGGGAAATTTTTGCCCTATAAAAGCATTGCATGCAGTGGGTTGGAAAGTATCTTTTTATGGTCCAGAAAAATAACAGGAATTTTGTAGTGGCAGTTGTATTAAAAAAAAATAAACCTTGACATTTCCCAGGAGCTACAATAATACCCACCCCCACACTCTACTCAGGGAAAACACAAACAAGTTTTTTGAAACTTAAAGTTATTTTCAACACATAAATCATGAATTTCAAGAAGGCAGAAAGTGAGGGGACAGGAAAAGAAAAGGCATCAGTATGACACTAACAGAAACATGGAGACAAATGGAAGGAGTAAATGGGATTACCTTAGTATTTGGGTTAACAAATCTAGATCCACCTTAAGGTGACATGTATGTGATAGGAATTTTGTGTGATGACATTGAGCCATGGACTGATTCTTTAGGAAGTAGGTTGTGACTGAGGCAGAAGAAAATGGGAATGTCTGCTGCATTAAGGATCAAAGGATAAAGGATAGAGGTAGAAGAGACTCCAGAGTCCATCTAGTCCAGTCTCCGTATTTTATAAATAAGGAACCTGAGGTGCGAAGAGTTTCAGTGATTTGCCCAGGGTTACACTGGTAGTTAATGGCAAAGATAGGATTTGAACTCATATTTTCTGATTTCAAATCCAGCATTTTTTCCTTATATCACAGTTTCTCTGTGAAATTCCTCAAGGATACCAGGGGAAAGAAATAACTTGAATACTAAACACAGAATGGAGCAAAAACCTACCAGCTGAAAGAAGTTTATACCATTCCAAAGTGTTTTTCATAATATCTTGCTTGAGTCTCTCCTTTATTTGCATACACTCTTGTTTGTATCACAGTTATTTATATAAGTTCTTTCCCCTTGTTCATCTGTAAACCCTTTGAGATTAGAGTCTTTGTTTATTTCTTTTTGTATCTTTATCAATCCATTCATCCATCCATTGACTCATTTCCCAATTCTTTGATTTATTGATACATTGATTTTTTATTAACTTACTCACTAAGTATTTTTAAGTGATTACTATGTGCCAGATAGGGGCAGCTGGGTGGCACAATGGATAGAGCACTGGCCCTAGAGTCAAGAGGACCTGAGTTCAAACCCAGCCTCATACATTTACTAGCTGTGTGACCTTGGACAAGTCATTTTAACTCCTTTTGCCTTGGTTCCTCATCTGTAAAATGAGCTGGAGAAGGAAATGGCAAACCACTCCATTATCTTCGCCAAGAAAACCCCAAATGGGGTCACTGAGAGTTGACCTTGACTGAAAAGACTCAACAGCAACATGTGCCAGATACTCTGCTAAGTGCTGAGAAATGAAGACAACAATGAAACATTGGTAGTTACAGTGGTATCTACTAAGATGCTTCTGCTTACCTTTATTTTTCTGGACCTCTCACACTGGTGAGATCATGGATGCATTGATGTGTATGTTTACCCAAGATATGAAACTAGAAAAGATAAACAAAGCAAGACATGATGTGCAACTTGTGATTTGTTTTGCAATAAGTGGTGTTTAATAAATGGTGATTGAATTGTTAAATGATAAGTAATAATGTTTGACCTTTAAACAAAGATGACAGGCTAAAAGTTCTTTAAGCAATTTACCAAAATAACCATAATAGAGGTCTTACTCTCGAAGAGTTGATATTGGAACATCAGTTGAAAAAAAGAGTAGAGCATGGGTCACAAACCAGCAGCCACTGATATATAACTTTTCCCTATTTGGGAGAATAATTGTATTTATTTGTTTATTTTATTGGAAATCTTCTTGACTTGGAAGAGAGGAAGGCTAGTGAAGGATTTAAAGCATGAATGGAATACTAGTAAAGTGAGTTCATCATGGATGGTATTTGTGAAAGGATGGAGGCAAATCATCAAAATAAAGGAAATCAATTTTAAGAAATTTAGGGAAATGGTAGGAGTATAGAGGAGAGATATTTATGCAATGGGGAACCCCAGAGAAATTAACATTTGTCAAGGAAATGGTACTAAAAGGAAAAGGAAATCGGCTGGGGCGGGACGAGCACTAATGCACAGGAAAGAGGAAAAAAAAACAGTAGAAAGAAGTAAATCTCTAAAAGATCTTCACATGGAAATCAGACAAAATGAGTCACTACAAAGGAATATGAAAAAATAACAGGGTTATAGGAACAAAATCAGAAAATCTAAATAAAGTAAATGATGCCCAATTTTCATGAGACACAAAGACAAATAAAAATACCTTGTAAATATTTCAGACCTGGGAGACAGTGTAGAATTATAGAATGATCATTGGATGACCTGGGTGTGAGTCCCAACTTTAACACTTATTGGCCTTGCCATTTTGGGCAAGGCCTTGAATCATATCATGTCCCTGGGTCTCTGTTTGTTCATCTCTAAGATGGGGCTGAAAATATTCTCTATTACCTATTTTCTGGGGTTGTTGCTAGAAAAGTTCTTGGTAAACTATAAAGGGGAGCTGTCATTGTCCTGGTCCATGGGGTGGACAAAAAGAATGCTATCTTTTCAAAAGGGAAATGGAAGTTAATAAGATACCCCAAATGTGGTGTAGTTCTTTTGTTGTTCATTTGTTTTTCAGTTGTATCTTACTCTTTATGACTGCATTTGGGATTTTCTTGGCAAAGAAACTGGAGTGGTTTGCCATTTCCTTTTCCAGCTGATTTTATAGATGAGGAAACTGAGGCAAACAGGTTTATGCAACAGCTAATAAGTATTTGTGGCCAGATTTGAGCTTCTACTTGTATTTCTACCCCTATGTAAATCTTAGATATAAAACTGTGAAGAGCACTGTTCTTTATTTTTTTTCCCCAGGAAATGAAAGTGCTTCACATATTTGAAAAGGAATTTGTATTCTGTAGCTGTTACACAGGCTTTCTATGGACTCCTATCATGTGATATTGGAAAATTGAAATATGGCATTTCAAACACAGGCAGTGTTTTGGATTCAGAGGATCTGGGTTTGAATTTAATCTTTCCTATTTTTTAGCTCTGTGACATTGGGCAAGTCACAAAGTTTCTGGGCCTCAGTTTCCTCACAGTAAAATGGAAGGATTGAAGAAAATGACTTTTAAATTGCTCTCCAGATATAAATTATATGTTCCCATTAGATTGTAAACTTCTTTAGGGCAGTGACTGTCTTTTGCCTCTTTTTTGTAGCCCCAGTGCTTAGCACAGTCTAGCACATATTAGGCCCTTAATTAATTTATTGATTGATTTTTATTTATGTTAAGTTTATTGATGGATTGATCAATTCTATCTGAAATATATTTGAGAAGTTAAATTGTCATCTGGGTGAGCATTGGCAAATAAGGAGGATTTGATCTTCATAGTTGTCATGAGTTTCTTGTATTTGGCCTGATAAAAACTTATATGTATCTTTGAATTCTCACTATTTGAAGTTATAATTATATAAAATATGGTAATTGGATCCAGTCCAATGAAAATATGCAGTGTGAATTTGAAAGATATGACCACTTTAGGACATTCACTAAGACCACTAATTGGGACCTAGGTGTATATAACACTTCTAGGTAGCAGGTGTAACAGACTGTTTCTACTTTTAAAGGGGAGAACCTTCTATACACAATGAGGGGCTTTGTGGGACCCCACAAATTTCAGTGGCAGGGAGTCATCTATACTGTCTATGTATAGGATTAACCTTGTTCAGTAGTCATGGTAACTGGAAAAGAAAGGCATTTAAAAGCTTGTCTATGTATAATGCCAAAGGTGATGGACATCATCAGCACAAGGACCTTTTTAGTTTCAATCAAATGTGATAGAAATGGTTCCTTTTGGTGTGTATGGTGTGGTGTGTTTTGTGTGTGTGTGTGTGTGTGTGTGCACGTGTGTGAGTGTATGAGACAGACAATGTCAAATCGTACATAAGTCAGAAATAAAAATTCATTAAATGGTAGGAGAGAAAAAAGGACCAAAATATAACTTTAAAGAATATAGAAATAGCTTACACTAGAGCATATCAACTATGGAATGATGTACTTTCCCACTAACATGTGAACTAAAGAACTTTAACATCATTAAACGTAATGAAGTAGAAGCTATACCTTTTCTTTGCTATGAGGTTGCAAAAGTGTTATCTCCATGTTAAGGACATATTATTTCCATGATAAGGAAACTGAAAATGAGGCACATCTCAGGACCACACAGCCAGTATGTGACAGAACAGAGGTAAGATTCCAAGTCTCCAGATTCCAATCTTGTGCTCTTTCCAGTATATCACATTCTCTTATAGAGAAGTCAAAGGGATCTTAGAGACCACTGGGTCCAATAGGATTTATCCACTGTGAGCATGCTTATAACATTTCCAAGTTTCAAAGTTGTAGAACAGGTCTTGGTTGGCAGTGGTAAGGGAAATTTCCTCTCCAGGAGTTCCCTATACCACTGAAATCAAGGTCTTATTTTTAAAAACAGTGGAGGGGGGAAGGGAGAAAGAAAAAACATGGGGATATTGAAGATGACACAAGAGAATGAAAGAAAGATAACCAGCATATTGGATAATCCTTCATTGCCAATTTAGCAAAAATATGGGCAAATGGGTCAGCATGAATGGATGGTGATTTGTATCACTAGAAGAGGTGAATATGCACATCACTGAGATCATAGATCCATTTGAGTATTGGAATGCCACATACTGGAGTATCAGAATGACACAAGAAGTGACTTCCTCTTAGGAAGAGAGCAGTAACCCTTGCTTCAGTTCACAGATTTAAAGATAGCAAGAGGACTTTTGTTGAAAATTGGGCTGTGTGAAATTGCTGAGTACAGCAGTCATTGACAAATCAATCTGGCAAGCCACCTTTTGATATAGCAAAGATACATTTTTTTTTTGTGCAAAAAGCTTCAGGGAAGTTAAGATCTAAGAGAATAAGGCTACAAAGACAGCACGCAAACCAAAGTAGCCGTGAGAGCAAACTATAGAATATATATGTTCAAAAATGATAGGCTTTTAAATTGCATTCCCACGTGAATGACATCACTGTCAGCAACATTACAGGCTTGGAGATTGCTGCTGCCAGACTGCGCTTTATAGATCATCTAGTCTCACCTCCTCATTTTACAGAGGAGGAAATTGAGGCTCTCATCACCTCTTTCTGGGCTTTGTTCATAGCCTACTAACTGTTCTTCTCTTTTCTGGTTTCTCCTCTTTCTAAGTCATCTTCCTCTCAGCTGACAAAATAATTTCCATTGGACACAGTTCTGTCAGTGTCACTCATTTGCTCAAAAACCTTCAATAACTCTCTGTTTCCTTTAGGATAAAACATGAACTCCTCATCTTGATAGGGAAAGCATGTATATATACACACATGTGTATGTACAAATAGTACATATACATATATGTACTATGTAGAATTTAATATATATTATACTCAATATTATATACATTGCGTGTAAATATATTCTATATATTCAATTATATAAAACATGTATATACTTAGGATATATGTCATAATATATACATGTATATTATATATGATAACATGAGGGAGAAATGATTAGAATGGGGAAAGAAACAGAATAGGAGCGTTAGTGAGAATAGCATGATACATTTTTCTGTGAATTTGTGATGGGAATTTAAAGAATATAAAAAGAGGATGGGTGTAGAGCTGGCAAACTACAGCCATGTGTTGAATATTGAATATAACTTCTCCTTACCTCTCCAGTTTGATTTCACATCCCTCCACATTTATACATGCTATGTTTCAGCCAGACTAATCAGCTCCTCACAAAACTTGTCAATCCATCCTCTATATCTGTGTACTCACAAAAGCCATACGTTATGCCTGGAATGCATTCCTTTCTCATCTATGCCTCCCCAAATCTTTATTTCCTTCAGGGTTTAGTTCAGGTGTAAGCCTTTCTTACCCCCCACCTTTACCACCAGATTACCTTGCATTTTCTTTTCTTTCCCTTTTTTCTTTCTTTCTTTCTTTTTGTACATATATTGTTTATCCGCCAGTAGGTTGTAAGCTTCTTGAGGTCAGGGCCTGTTTTCTTTTTGTTTTTCGAGGCCCACTATCTAGCACAGTGCTTTGCCCATGAGAGGTACTTAATTAATCTTTGTTGAATTTAATTGAGAGAAGTGACTTCTCCATGGATTTAGCACAGGAAGTGACCCTTACAATGTACATATGAGGAAACAGCCCTAAGAGATAAAATGACCTGCTCAGGGTCATGTTTCTAGTGAACCCCAGGGGTGGATTCAAACCTAGGTCCTCTCATTCCAAACCCAGTGCTCTTGCTATGGTGCCCTGAGGTCACACAGACTGGCAGAATTTAGGTTAGAATCCTGACTCATAGTCGAAGGTTCTTCCCACCTGTTACTTCTTGGTCTCAAAATACAAATGTCAGTTACTGTACATGCCTGCATTATTCCCTTCTCTATGCCCACACACTTTTCTGCTGTTCCTCTAATAAGACCCTACACTTTCTTGACTTCTGGCCATTTTCCCTGCCTGTCCCCCATGCTTGTAATGCTTTCCTTTCTCAACCAGATCTTTTGGCTTCCTTCAAGTTCCAGCTAAAGCCTATTTCTACAAGACTTTTTTCCTGTTACCTCTTAATTCTAGCATCCTCTTTCTGTTAATTATTTCCAATTTATCCTACATACAGTTTGAGGATAGTTCTTTATATATTGTTTCCCCCATTAGACTGCTACACATTCAAACTCCACTTCAAAGAGCACAACTCCAATGGGCTGGCCATATTGTTCAAATGCAAACATATGTTTGCCAAAAAAAAAGGCTATTTTAAGGAAAACTCACACAAGGCAAATGCTCACATGGTGGTCAGAAGAAGCCATACAAGGACATACTCAAGGTCTCTCTTAAGAACTTTGGAATTGATTGTGTTACATGGGAGACACTGGCATAGCACCACTCAGCATGGCATACCCACATCAGTGAAGGGGCTGTGCTCTATAAGCAAAGTAAAATTGAAATAGCTCAAAAGAAACTCAAGATTTACAAATTTAGAGAATCCATCCCAAATGTTCACTTGGACTATTTGTGCCCGACCTGTGGTAGAACATTCCAAGTTCGTATTGATCTCATCAGCCACCTCAGACACACTGAAACTTGACTCTAGCCTAGTGATGTCATTTTGGTCCTCTTCAAGAATGAAGGCCACCAACCAACCAGATTACGATCTCTTTGAGAGACTGCCTTTTATCTATCTTTGTATTTACAGCACTTAGCACAGTGTTTGATATATAGTACGTGCCCCATTGATGTTTATTGACTGACTGCTGGAGTTCAGAGTAAGGGGATGAAGAAAAATAATTGTGTTTTTTTTTATTAATTTATTTTGATTTATCAACAATCACTTCCATAAGCTTTTGAGTTTAAAATTTTTCTCCCCATCCCTCCTCACCTCCCTTCCCAAGATGGCACACAATCTAATATAGGCTATACATAAACATTCTTATTAAACATATTTTCACATTAGTGATGTTGTAAGTAAGAATTAGAATTAATAGGAGGAACCACCAGAAAGAGGAAACAAAACACAACAGAAGAAAAAAATAGCAAATAGTATGCTTTGATCTGCATTCAAACTCCATAGTTCTTTCTTTGGGTGCATTTTCCATCATGAGGCTTTTGGAGATGCCTTAGATCCTTGTATTGTTGAGAGGGCTTAAGTCTACCAAAGTCAGTCATCACTAAATGTGGCTGTTACTGTGTACAATGTTCTCCTGGTTCTGCTTAGTTCACTCAGCATCAAATCATACAAGTCTTTCCAGGTTTATCTGAAGTATGCCTGTTCATCATTTCTTATAACGCAATAGTAGTTCATTACATTCATATATCACATTCACAATTATGGTAACTATTTGTGTCTTTCTCTTCATCCCACCCCATTTATGCTTTTCTTCTCCTTTCTCCTTTCTCCTTTTCCCTCCTCACTAATGTTTTGCTTTTGACCACTGCCTCCCTCAGTCCTACCTCCCTTCTATTAGCCCCCTACCTTTTCTTTCCCCTTTTCCCTCCTACTGCCTATAGGGCATGTTAGATTTCTATACCTAACTGATTATGTTATTCTCTTCTTACGCCAAATCTGATGAGAGTAGGGTTCAAACAATGCTCATCTCCCTCCCTTCTTTCCCTCTGCTGTAATAGGTTTTTGTGCCTTTTCCTGTGATGTAATTTACCCTTGTCTGACTCCTCCTTTCCTTTTATCTCAGTACATTTTCTTAGTTAGATCAGATTAATACACTTACTTGGATCCATTTAACCTATTTGATTAGATTTTTTTTCATTATTACATCAAAGTCAATTTATACCCACCCCCTTTTAACATGGCATAATAACAATACAGTTTTCAAGAGTTACAAGTATCATCTTTCCTTGTAGGGTTTGTCCTTATTAATAACATATTGTTACTTTCTGTCCCATTTGAAGATCAGATTTTCTGTTGAGCTCTGGTCTTTTTATCAGGAAGGTATGGAAGTCCCCTATTTCATCAAATATCCATCTCCTCCCCTGAAAGATCATGCTCATTTTTGCTGGGTAGTTGATACTTGGTTGTAATCCAAGCTCCTTTGCCTGATGGAATATCATTCCACGTCCTAAGGTCTTTTAATGTAGAAGCTGCAAGGTCCTGTGTAATCCTGACTGTGGTTCCATGATATTTAAATTGTTTCTTTCTGGCTGCTTGCAGTATTTTCTTTTTGACCCGGTAATTTTGGAATTTGGCTACTATATTCCTTGGCATTTTCAATTTGAGGTCTCTTTCAGGAGGTGATCGGTGGATTCTTTCTACGGTTATTTTACCCTCTGGTTCTAGGATGTCAGGGCAGTTTTCCTTTATGATTTCCTGAAAGATACTGTCCAGGCTCTTTTTTTCATCATGATTTTCAGGTAGACCAATAATTTTTAAATTGTCTCTTCTGGATCGATTTTCCAGGTCAGTTGTTTTACCAATGAGATATTTTACATTTTCATCTATTTTTTCATTCTTTTGTTTTTGTTTGACTGATTCTTGCTCTCTCATAGAGTCATTAGCTTCCATTTTCTCAATTCTAATTTTTAACAAATTGTTTTCTTCTATTAGATTTTGTCCCTCCTTTCCCATTTGGCCAATTGCATTTTTTAGAGACTTGTTTTCTTCAGTGTACTTTTTTTCCAGTTGGCCAATTGTATTTTTTAGGGATTTGTTTTCTTCAGTATACTTCTTTTCCAGTTGGCCAATTGTATTTTTTAAGGACTTGTTTTCTACAATTAATTTTTGTCTTTCCTTTTTCAAGCTATTGACTCTCTCTTGCATACCTTTCATTTCTTTTCGCATTTTTTCTTCTACCTCTCTCATTTGACTTGTAAAATCCTTCTTGAGCTCTTCTAAGAAGGTTTTTTGGGCTTCAGACCAGTTCTTATTCCCTTTTGAGGTTCCAGATGTGGGTTTGTTGACAATGTTGTCCTCTTCAGAATTTCTGCCTTGATCTTCACTCTTCCCATAATAAGAATCTATTGTACGTTTCTTTTTGCTCATGGTGTTTGCTTATTTCCTGGCCTTCAAAGAGATTGGGCTGTCCTGCTGGAGAGCAGAGAGCACTGACCCAAGCTTCTTGTGTTGGCAGCCTAGGGCCTGGTCGATGGCTTTGTGTGCTGGGGCCTCCAATGTTGGCAGTTGGAGGCTGTAGGATTCTGGCAGCTTACCTGGTGTTAGGCTGGAATCAGCAACACTGGAACACTAGGGATAGGATTGGGTAGTGTGGCTCCTGGAGATTTCCTGCTCACCTAGACCTTTCCTTCCTTTTGCTTTCTTCAGCTCCTTTCAGATGGATGTCGTAGGGTGTTTATCTGCCTGGGGCCCCTTGGAGCTCTGCTTCCCTTAGTTTTATTGAGGCAGTGGAAGAGTCGGTTGCTATAGAATGCCGAGGCACCTGGTGGTTTTCTGAGCTGGTTTCCACCAGTTCCCCTGCCCTCAATGAGGCACTGAAGGGTCCAGGTGTTGGTGTTTGCCTGCTCCAACAACTGGGTTTCAGGATCTCTTCCTGGTACGCTGAGGTGGGGCGTTCCACTAGCTTGCTGGGATGCCTCCTGTTCTGTACTGCTCCCCTTCCCCCAGGGTAAGAGGGGCCTTTCCAGTTAATCCCTCAAGCTACCTGGGCTACTGGACTGCTGCACCCTATCTTTATTCTGGTTCAACTGTTACAGGGTTTTTTCCTGGGGTGATATTTTCTGGGCTTTCAGGGGTTAATAAGGGAAAGTAAGAGAGATTCACCTCTTACTCCGCCATCTTGGCTCCTGGAAGAGGAGGTCCGAGTGAGAAAAATAATTGTTTAAGAAGAAAAATAATTGTTTAAGTTCCTCCAGCACTTCACATCAATTATCTCATTGGAATCTTACAACAGTCCTGCAAGGTAGACACCTCTGCTTTTACCATCCTAATTTTACAAAGGAGGAAACTGAGACTCCGAGAAATTCTGTGACATACATATGTGGTTACACACCTAGAATCAGAGAGAGTAATTTAGAAGATAAGCAGTTATCCTCTCCACATCGCCTGGGTCAAAGGGAGTGGTGCCTTTGCAATCTGGAAAGTCCACTTAAAATTTTTTGGTCCTCCCTACCAGAGAAGAAGTCTGAATTATTGTGATATTAAAAGATAAAACATATTGATATTATACATTACTATACATATATTTCATGCATTTCTGAGTTTCTATATTTTTTTCTGTGTCATCCATTGGTCTTCGTTTGTAGTGTGCAGCTTCTGAAAAACTCCCAAAAAATTCCTACATAATTTTTAATGCCAACCCATGATATCTTGAAACTGTGATGGGGAGAGTCATGAAGGGGATTGGATAATTGTAGATCTAAAGTGTGTTCTTTCTGTTTCCTCCAGAACAGCAGGAACAGTAAATAAATAATATAATTCTGATGAAAGAAATAGGTAAACATTTAAAATAAAATGCAAAAAAAATCACTTTGAGTTTTCTGTCATTATTTTCAGAGACTTTGAATTGAAGTATTTACAATGGCAATTTATTAGATGAGGTGGCATATTTCAATACTTTGATTGTTTTATGATGTCAGAGGCATAGGTACTCCTTGCACCAATGATATTGCAGCCCAGCCATGCCTTTTCAGTCTGGAGGAATCTTGCACATGCTGTTTTAGAAATCCTCCGTGAAAAAAAAAAAAAAAAAACAGAGGATCATTGATATAGAATCAGAAGAAGGTGTTCTGATAGACAGCACAGTACTGTGGTGAGAACACTAGGCTAAATCTGGATTTCATACCTGGCTTTGACTCTTACAAGCAAGCTGACACCAGGCATGTGACTTGAACTTTGCTCCTTAGATCATTTATTTGTAAAATGAGAATGATAATACCACCTGTCTCCTATAAATATGGTGGGGAAAGTGCTTTATAAACCTGAAAACACTAACTGGGTAGGATGTATTATTACTAGTAATGGAGGAAGCTGTCCTTTGATTCTTTTGTTTTTACGTACAGGAAAAAATATTTTGAATCCTTTGAGTTTGAGGTGAGGGAGAAAGATAATCACTCTTTCAGAAGACAGCATTCTGTAGTGGAAAAGCATTGGACTTGGAATTAAGAAGTCCTGGGGTATAAATCCTGACTTGGAAATTTACTGATTGGATGACATGTGGCAGATCATTTAACCTCTGTGTCTCAGTTTTTCTATCTGGAAAATCAGGATAATAAAGTAATAGCACCTGCCTCAGAGGGCTGCTGTGAGACTCAAGGGAGTGAATATATGTAAAACAAGTGATGTATAGATGTTAGCTATTATTATTATTTAGAATAACAGCCTATAATAACTTCCATATGATGTAAATTCCTTCTATGCATTGATTTAATTTGGATGTCTATAGACTCTTGCTTGTGGGTCTATAGTTCACTAGAATGGAAGAAATAAAAGGGTTGGATTTGTGTAGTTCTTATTGGACATGGCTCATCTTAAGAGGTACTTTTAGAAAATAATGATAAGCACCATGCACACACACACATACACACACATATATGTATATATATGTATAAATATATATGTGTGTATATATATATATATATATACATATATTCACAATGACAAAAGTCATGACAAATCTATCTATCTATCTATCCATCTATCTACCTATCTATCTATCTTCACATACATGCTGTCTCCCATGATAGAATGTAAGTTCTTTAAGATCAGGTATTATTTGCGATTTGTATCCCCAAGGCAAAATGTCTTGTGTATAGTAGGTGCTTAATTAAAGCTTATTGTTGCTTGTTGTTTTTGTTATTGGGAGAATGAGTTCTATCGATGAATTCTGAGGATAATGTCCTGCCCTGGATTGGATTCATCAAAAGCCTTTGGCCCCTTCTCATAACCTGTCTGTGTGTGTGTGTGTGTGTGTGTGTATGCATGTGTATAATATACAATAAAATATGATTTACAAATACATACATGCATATAATACACACATGTATATATGTACATACACAATACATATACACATACACACATATGTGTGTGTATATTCAATATTGTAACCCATAACCTTGGTCACCAAGTGACATAAAAAAAATCTTTCCCTTTTTTTGCATTATTTCATGATAAAACAGAGTACTTGTCAGATAGCTTCTGTCTTAGTTGCACATAGAAAGTATTCTTCATTTGTTTCAAGGTGATTTCATTTCAGTTGTTGAGAAGTGGTTCCTATAGAAACAGTATTAGTATAGAGCATCCTTCAGATAGATTTATTTATTTTTTCTAACCTATTAACCCTGATGAACATTCACAGTATCTCTGAATTGGAAGGCACATCAGAGGCTCTTAGGCCAACCTGGAGATCTATACCAGGGCATCATTGCCAATACTCACAATGACTCAAACTCTGTCAGGTTCCACACAGTCTCATCATTCTCTTGTCACAGGCTGTCATTACTGTCACTCTCTCCACTGGTTGCAGCATAACAGTCCTATTCAGAAACGTGTTTAGAATCATCCTTTCCTTCAAAGCTCAGTAAGAGCTACCTTTTATATGAAACCAGTAATGACCTTTCCCTCTACCTCTTAAAGCCTTTGCTCCCAAATAATCTTGTATTTATTTTGCATATGCTAGTATGTATGTGTGTATGTTGTTGTTCAGTAATTTTTAGTTGTGTCTGACTCTTCGTGACCCCATTTGGGGTTTTCTTGGCAAAGATACTGGAGTGGTTTGCCATTTCCTTTTATGGCTCATTTTACAGATGAGGAAACTGAGGGAAACAGGGTTAAATCACTTGCCCAGGGTCACACAGCTAGTAAGTGTTTGAGACTAGATTTGAACTCATGAAGATGAGTAGTCCTGATTCTAAGCCCAGTGCTCTCTCTACACTGGGCCACCTAGCTGCCCTTATGTGTGGATATATGTATATATGTATGCATATACATATTATCTCCTTTGATATAGGATATAAGCTCCTTGAGAGCAGGAAGTGTTTTCTCTTCTTCTTTGTATCCCCAAGCCAAAACGCCTTGCATATAGTAGGTGCTTAATTGATGCTTATTGTTTTGTGGAGAGAATGAGTTATAGAAAAGAAGTTTGAAGATAGTTTTCTGCTCTGGATTGAACTCATCAAAAGCCTTTGCCCTATCCCATAACCTGTCTCTGTTACTGAATTGAAGCATTAAGAAATTATTGCCAATTAAAAGTCCTAGGGGCATTAGTCAGTGGAGTAAATTGTGCTTTATTGGCATCATATAGATGTGAAGGCTTCATGAAGGCTTAGTTATTTGGCTGAGATAAGCTTATTTATGATGATAATTGCTATAGTCATCATAGAAATGTGTTTAAATCTTGTTAACTGAAAAGAACTCCATATTTAGTACTTAATGGGAAATTACTATAAAGAGATTTTAGTTGTAATGCATTGGATAGAAAGCTGGTGTTGCAGTTGGGAAGACCTGAATTTAAATTCTGCCTTAGATGCTTAATAGTCATGTGACCCCCCCTTCCAGCAAATTACTTTATATTCTCAGCCTCATTTCCCTCATCTATAAAATGGGTATTAAAATAGTACCTACCTCCCAGGGTTATTGTGAAGGACAAATACGATGATAATAGTAATGATGATAATAGCAGCATTTGTACAGCATGTTTGCTAAGTATTTTTTTTTAATAAATAACTCATTTAAACCTCACAACAACTATGGGAGGTAGTCGCTATTACTATTCCTATTTTACAGATGAGGAAATTGAGTCAAATAGAGGTGAAGTGACTGGTTTGTGGTCATGTAGCTAGCAAGTGTGAGAAGCCAGATTTGGATTCAGGTATTCCAGATTCTACTGCAGTACCTAATTGCAAGCACTTCAAAAACCTTAAAGCGTTATATAAATTCTGGCTGCTATTTTTATTATTATTGTTTCAGAAACTGTTGGATTAGATGGCTTGACTCCAAGGTCTCTCATAATTCTAAACTCATGATGACATGAAAATAAAAATAAAGTATTATTGGCCTGGACCCATGATTACATTGATACGGGGAGGTAGTGGTATAGAAACTTCCCTGCATCACTTCATATCAATTTTTGGTAATGTTCTCTCAGAGCGTGACCCATAACCATCGAGAGGCTAAAGGACTTCCTCTTGCTCAGCGAGTTAGCGTGGGTCAGAGCTAGATCTTTCTGATTCCAAGATTGGCACTCTATTAAGTACGGGACTCGGCGTCTTGTGGAATAAATACAGTACATGCATACAAACACTTCAGAAGGAAAGTGATCTAAAGATTTCACGAGGTGGAAATGAGGAAGGAGTACATTTCAGATATATTCAGGGCCCCTTGCAGGACAGCATGGAGGGTACAAATGGAATGTCATATCTGGGGACCACCTCACAGGTCAGTTCGATTGGAACAGAGAGTGTGTGAAGGTTTGTTAGTCATCAGTGCTTGAGCATGACTGAGTCGGATCCTTCCCTGAGACCAAGTCCAGATAAAGTAAGGAAGAAGTATCCTGGTCAAGATTATACTTCATTTATAATTTTACCCAGGATCTTCCTTTTGAAGATAATTTCCTTACTATCTCTTTGACTCTGTATTTCATAAATGGAAGAATATTCTTAATATAGATTGAATATATGTTGTCCATTGCAAATCATTCTCATTATTTAGACAATGCTAACAATGTTAGAAAAGCAATATGGCTCAGTGGAGAGAACCCTGGATTGGAAGTCAGAAGATTCCTGGATTTGAGTCCCAGATCTGCCATTTACCCCTCTGTGCAGGTCACAGAATCATAAAATTTTGGAACTGAAAAAAGGCCTACAAGAAGCATTTAATGTAATCCAGAACTGAATAATGTCTCCTTCTACAGCAGATCTAACAAATGCTCATCCAGCTTTTGTTTAATGAGCATCAGGGAATAAATAATGATTATTCTTTTGGATCTGGATGTCTAATCAAGTTCTTAAGTCATCAAGAAAAGGATGAAATGAGCTAAAAATCTCCAGTTGGAAACCACATAAATATTTGAGATCTAACACAAATTATATATGAGACATTTTTTTTTCAGAAATAAAATAACCAAAAAATTGGGTAAATATCACAGGTAAATGGTTGGACTGTACTAAGATAATCATATGATGAAATTGACCAAATTACAGTATAGATTTTCTACTCTGCAAATTAAATGAACAAACAGAAATTTTATAGAATTAGAAAAAAAATGGTAAAATTCATTTGGAGGAATAAAAGATCAATTATATCAAGGGATATAATTTTTAAAAAGAGGAATAAGCAGAGGCTTGGCTTTAGCAGACATCAGACTATAGCATAAAGAAGTGTTATCAGAACCAACTGAAACTAGGCAAAAATAGAGAAGTATAAACAGTAGAAAAAGCACAAAGAATGAGAAGAAAAGGTATGGCTTACAGAAAAATATTCTTTTTGTTAATTATCTTTGATAGATATTTGACATCTCAAATCACAGAGGGCATTTTCAAAGGTAACTAATAGTGGCTCAGTGATCATAACAACCTATTTTTCAATATCTACATCTTTTTGATGAGTCCTGTTCAATTTAGCAAAGTAAGCTAGACATTCCTTTGTCATTTCCTTTACTTATCTGGGCCATCTCCTCCTTAGTTGCCATTTCTGTTCTGTTCTTTCCAGGTCAAAAGCTATGTTCTTTAATGACATAACACTCCTAAGCCTCAGTGTTGTTTTGTTTTGTTTTGGTTTGGTTTTTTTGTGCAAAATAGGTATAATCATATGTGCACCATCTATTTCATTTGGATACTGAGGGGATCAAATTAGATAATGTGTATAAAATGCTTTACAATCTTGAAGAGCCATGTAAATGTGAGTTTTTTTTTATTATCACCACATCAAAACCATGTAGACCAAAGAGATGAAGGAAGTTCAAAAAAAATTTCATGGGATATGCATTAGCATTTTCTAGTTTCTTCATGAACATCACCTAACTGAGGTTCATTGATGTTTTGTACCTCTGATCATTTTCCAATTATCTTAACTATCCCCACGAGTGAGGCCATAAACCAAGGTCTCCTTTCATGCTGCTGACTAAAGAGTCATGTATTGAAGGTAATAATTACCTAATCATGAAAACTGCCATCATTCACACTAAATGTCTGAAGAAGATTTTTAGGAATGAAATTAAAAAAAAAGAAATGTTGAAGTTATAAAAATATCAATAAATAATTTAGGTCCAAGACATTGCAAGCTCAATCTCTCCACTACAGTGCTTACCTACTTCAAAGACAAAGTTTTGTGACATGTGGACTGCTGGAAAGGGTCCCCATGCTTAAAAAGCATAATAAATTTTTTTTGAAGAGCCTTTTACTCTAGAAAAGCAGGACAACTGATCTGTGGGACAAAAAAGCAACAGCTGTTGCCAGTAACTCTGCTGAGGCCACCAGCTTGTCCCCTCTCCTGGAATTTCCTGTGGCCAGCTGATAAGAACATAGTTATTACTTATGCTACTGCAGAACCATCTGTATGGATCAGAAGGAAAGAAACGGACCCAGGGAAAATTTCTATGCAGGACTGGGAATTCTAATTTCTAGGTGGCTTTTCCCTTTGCATTTGGATTACTTTCTGAGTTCCTCTGAGTACAGTCCCAATACAATGAGCTGTACTACAAATTGCTGGAGTTCTAATGATAGTGAGTAAACAATGATGATAACCTACCACAAAGTCAATGACAGTTATATCTTTAATGGCACCTTCTGAGCCTCTTGTCATTCCCTCAGGCTTGTCTCTATCGAAGGTCATAGACCCTGCCACTGTCAATAGTACCAGATTTCCCCATTGGAGTAGGTGGCTCTGAGCTGTTGATGGCTGAAGAGCAGAAAGAAGTTACAGGACATCCTGGGGGATGTGTAACTAGAAGTGAAAGATGGATGTAGAAAATCATGTGAATGATTTCAAAGAGGAAATCCCTCTACTTCACAATTTAGCTTAGTGTTGGCTCCATTCCACAGACTAATCCTCTGCTCAGATTTATGGGAAATAAGCACTAATTACTAGCAGCCATTGTCCCCTCTCATGACATGTTCTCTGGGTCAGTTTATCACTCCTGGATAATTGACCAGCTGGTGCACTTAGTAGTCATAATCCAACTGATAAACAGTTTTAAAAGATTAATTTAATGTCTCTCTATTCCTAAAGGAGTAGGAGAGAGTGAGAGTGAGTTTTCCAAACACAGATTAGCCCAGGAAAATGAGATTAAAGGGTCAGGGACAGTTAGCTGACACAGTGGATAGAGTGATGGACTTGGAGTCTGGAAGACCTGAGTTCAAATCTAGCCTCAGAGACATTCTAGTTGTGTCACTCTGTGTAAGTCACTTAAAAGCCTTAGTTTCCTTATCTGTAAGTGGAGACCTCCCAGTATTGTGAGGATTAAATGAGATGGTATTTGTAAATGATTTGCAAACCTTAAAGTATTATATAAATGCTAGCTATTCTTATGTCATGGATCCAGGTTGGTTTAAACTGACTGCAAAAAGTGAAAATATATAAAAAATCCAGATAACCTGGGAAGATGTTTTTCAGAAGGGGAGAGGGACTGAATGTTGACATGAAGTCAGTGCTATTCCATTATTGAAAGTGTTTAAGAAAAGACCCTTTACTGAGCTTGGGAGTTATTGTAGAGGGGCTTTATGTGCATGGTAGGGAGTTGGATTAAATGATCTCCAAGGTCCCATCTCTTCCAACTTTAACATTAGTTGATCACCATTGACACCCTGGGATTCAGAATGACTATTGTAATACTGTAAGCAGAGAATAAGAGTAGTGTGGTGAAAAGAACAATGGATAGAGACTAATGAGACATTGGTTCTGGGGCTTAATTTGAACATTAGCTAGTTATATAATCTCAGGAATACTATTTTACCTCTCTGAGTCTTTTTTTTTAATCTATAAAATGTGGGAGTTAGGCTAGTTTGAGGTTTATTAATCTGGACTGTGTGAATATTTGGTTAACTGCATTTCAGTAGAAGTAGTTTGCTTAAAAAAAAAAAAAACCTCTTATTTTATTTTTTTTTTTGCATTTAAAAGCATTACTCTGAGAAGTCTGTAGGCTTCACCAGAGTGGTAAAGGGTTATATGACACACTCCTCAAATGATTAAGAACCTCTGGCTAGATTCTAAGGCCTCTTCCAGCTTAGTCATTCTATGATCCTACTCTGTATTAAAGGAGGCACTATAGAGAAGGTCATGTGTAAGAAAGTCTAAACCAAAAAATAATGCAGACAAACTAGTGTGTCACTGAGAAATCTCTATTACAATGAAAGCAGTGGGTTTTGTGATTTAGATGTATAAGAAATTAACCTTTTTTAAAGTGTCATGTGAATTCCCAGCATTTGACTGTGCTGGGCTTTTGTTTCCGGAAGAAACTTGGGGTTATTAAAAGTGCTGTACAGTTTCCGAAAAGCAGTCCAGACCATTTTGCTCTTTCTGTTCCACTCTGTCACACCTATTCAAGTGATATACACTGATGGGTTAGCACTATGGGATGTCCTTAAAATGTACTTATTATGGTCTGGAAAATAGGCATTCTTCATCTACTGCTTTCCTGTGGGCTTATACCAAACTGGATTATTAGTGATTATGGATTTTATTAAAAAGAGGTTCTATAATGTTATAGGTACAGATGTTTTTAATCTAAGGGCCATGCACTAAAAAGGCCTGTATTTCAAAATACTAATTTCCTTTGCATTCCTATATGTTTTATTTAATGCATTTAAAAGCATTGTTCTGAGACAGGGCCTATGGACTTCACCAGACTGCCAAAGGGGTTCATAATAGAAAAAACAATAGTAACAACAAGAAAGATTAGGAAGCTATCAATGGAAAAGTTAAAGAAAGCTTATTGGGTGGACTTCTCTCCCTGCCCTGCTCCTCCAACCCCTCTGTTCCCATAGAAGATTTTTAGGAGAACATGGACAATAATCACACTGGATCAGATGGTATAGAGAAATAAACAAAGCTTCATGCTTTTTTTGGATAGGAAAGATGAAAAAGAAGGAAGAGTAAAGATAACCTCAAGGTTACAAACATGGAACACTAGATAAATGGTGGCATTACAGCTAGAAATAGTGAAATCTGAAGGATGAACAGGCTTTTACAGAATCACAGAATCTCATATTGAGAAGGAATATCAGAGGTCATCTCATCTAACCTGATTCTGAATAGTAATCATCTCTACAATAACCTTGAAAAAATGGTCATCCAGCCTTTACTTAATGATACTGCATTCCTGGCCATTATAGCTGATACTTCTCTTACATCGCCTGACATACTGGGTCAAGAGGAACAGTCATACTCCTTATGTGTCATTGCCACTTTAAGACTATTCATTTATTTCTAAGACTAATCTTCTCTAAAGGTTTATTCCTTCTTTACAAATAAGCAGGTCCAGATCTTTACCACAGTTACCTACATTTCTCTAGGTCATTCACTCTCCTTGCTCAAGGTATATAAGGCTTTACCCCTAAACTCCTCCTCTAGTCCAACCTCTCCTCTCTTACTTGGGATTGCAATTTGTATGTTTTTGTAGCTTCAAACACTACTCAGATCATTAATGTCTTCACCTCCCATGATCTACATCTTTCTTCTACTTTAGCCACTCATTGAACTGATTATACCTTTGATCTCACCATTACCATAATTGCAGTACCTGCTAAGATTCAAAACTAAGAAATACAACTTTATGATTATAGTCTTTTATTATTCCAACTCTTTCTCTGCTTTATTTCCCAATTTTTTTCTTTGTCTTGAAAGTAACCTCCAATCCCTTTATCTCCCCTTGTTTTTCTAGGCCATCTTACCTTCTCTGGCCTCACTTTTCTTCTTAAACCAATTCAACTTTGTACTTTCTTTTTCCCTTGAATCTATTGCTCCCTTGTTGGTTATACCTTGTTTATCCTGCCTTCAGGTGGTGGTAAGGTTGGTTTATCCCCATCTTTAGTATATTCCAATTCATGGGCTACTGAATATTGCTTGTTAGTCCAGGAACCATGACTGATAGTTCAAGTATAAATTGATGTTATCCATAGTAGATTTTCATGGATGTATAGCAATCATTTAACTGATAAATCCAATGGCCCTTTCTCAGTCCCCATTCTACTTGACCTCTCTTCAGCCTTTAACACTATTGACTAGACCTCCTTACAGATGGTATTTCCCTTAATTTCTCTAACATTTGAGGTTCTTTTTTGTTTTTACCCATCTGATCATTCCTTAGTCTTCTGGATCATCATCTATCTCCCATCTCCTAAGGGCAGTTGCTGTATTCTCTGCATGTTCTGCTCTCTTATTCTCTCCTTAGCCCAATCTTTTCTTCCTCCCCCTCCATCTTCTCCCAAGTCCTGGAAGTGTCATCCACTTAACAGGTGCTTAATAAACATATATTGCATTGAATTAAAGACCCCTAGTGAGAAGGAACATACTACCTCTCTCTCGAGGCAGATTTTTTAAATAACTCTAATTATTGGGAAGTTTTTCCTTATAGAAAGCTAAATCTGCATCTTTACAATTACTACCTTTTATTCTTAGTTTTAGGGGGGAAAGATAATGGGCTATTTTATGGAAATAGTTCATTTGAATTGTCTGAGAATCATTTAGGTGGTGATATTCTCTTATAGGTAGTTGAAGATTCAGGCCTACAAGCAGGAGATACCTAGAACACATCTGAGTTGGAATTATAAATTTGAGAATTATCTTAAGAAAGATGAAAGTTAAAACAATAAAGAGTAGATATACTTACCAGGAAACTCATGTAGAGTGATGAGAAAACTAGGCCAAAAACAGATCTGAAGAACAATTAATGAGGAAAAAGGAGAACCAGAGAACACAATGTCTAAAGCCAAGAGAAGAGAGCATTCGGTAACAGTAGGTAGTCAAAAGTATCAAAAACTGTAAGACGTCAAAAAGGAGAAGTCAGAAATGGTCTGTGTATTTGTTGATTAGGAGGTCAGAGGCAGAATTAGACAGCTGGTCCAATCATGTGATAAAGAAAAAGCAAGATTATAGTGGATTGAGGATAGTGAGGAAGTGAAGTAATCAAGTGGAAATAAGTTTAACAACAAAAGAGAACAGAGAGATGGGAGGGTAGCTGGGCAGGATTAGGGAAACCTGGACATATTTGTAGACATGAGGAAATGAGATAGTACTAAAGATGAGATTAAAGATAAATGAGGCAGGGGAAAACTGTTGGAACAAGTAGCTAAATGTTGTATGAGAGGAAGGGAAGAAAGATTCAGGTAGAGGCGTTAGCTTTAGTCAGTACCAAGGATAGAGAAAAGGTAAGAAGGGTGGTGATGAACATGTATGAGGAGTCAAGCACTGAAATTAAGGAAAAGAAGTTGATGTTGAGGCACCTCAATATTCTCAGTGAGGTAAGAGGCTAAGTTATATCCTATAAAATTAATGGGGTTGAGGACGGATTGGAGATTAGAAGGGAGAAGAAATAGATGGGAATAATCACTATGGGAAATGCTATAATAGCAAGAAGGATGGGGAGACATTGCTCAAAAACAGATTGAGTGGACCTCAAATGAGAAGTCATTGAGGATGGTGGTAGAAAAATGGCAGGAAGTAGCAGTTGGGAACAATGAATATGTTCACTCCTCTTTTTGGCCCTGTGATTCAAGGAAAGTCAGAAAAAGGTGAACTCTAGTAGAGAGGGGTGAATGTGATATGTCATAAAAATGAGATAGGCTTCTGTTAAAATGAAGAGGTCAAAGAAATTTGAATTCAGAGTGTAGGACAATTTGTGGGAAATGATGAGGACTCCAAAACACGTGGTAGACTGAGCTAACTATTTGATGAGACTGGTTTGAGCAGGATGGGTCAGACATAGGTTTGGAGAGCAAACATTGACATAGCAGTTCCACCTAAAGTACAGAGCCTGAATAACCATGTCTGAAGAGGTCATCCAACAAGAGGTAGAATGCTGTTTATATTTGTTTGAATAATATATTTACCCAGAAGGTCCTCCCGAGAGCTCAAAATAAAGGATGGACCCTTAATTTTTAAAATTAAATTTTACTAAAAATTAATATAGGATATCCATATTAAATATAAAACCTGCTTAGCAACTATTTATATTTGAGTAATTTCAATGCATTAAATATCTTAATTTTTCAGTTAGTCTAAGTCCCTAGCAAGACTCTTTTAATAAAATTATTTTTATTAGTCATTCTCAGTCATTTTTTTTCCCTCTATGGTCATGGTGTCTATTGTGATTCAGCTTTTACATTTTGCAATATTTTTTAAAGGCCTTCCAGTTGTCTCAATATTTTTCATACTTGTTGGGTGTAGTAGGATCATAGGATTCTGTTATGTCAATATACCACAATTTATTTAACATTTATTTTGATATTTAGTTGGTAACTTTGATTTTTGAAATTATACATTTATTATACAATTATACATTCATGTATAATTATACAATTATACATATTAAAAGCTTTCAACAGGGAGCACTTTTTATTTTTTTATTTTTGTATTTGATAGCACTTTGAGGGGAACTTTGCTATTTTGAATGAAAAAAATGAATGAAAATGTACTTATTAATCACTTAGACAGGGAAGAGATAATATAACAGGAGGGTTCAGTTACTATCTGATAGAAAGGTCCATTGATTCTTGGGGTGCATTGTGAAGGCAGCTTATAATGCCTCTCCTGTAGTGTCATTTCTAACTGATAAAACCATGTCTATTTCTGACAGTGAACCATCTGACAGTGCTAAAAACTTTAAAGTGTTTGTCTCCATGATGTGTCTACTCCAGGTGTGCTGAGGTCCCTTAATTGAGTGGACCTTCAGACACTGGGCTTTTAGGTCTCCCTGCTTTAAGTGAGGAGGAGTGATGGCCTTCAAAATAGATGTTTGGCCTCTATAAGACTGAGAGATCAGTACCTTAGGCCACAGAGACATGCACTAAAGCTTAGAATACAGGGCTATTCAAGCTTTCACACACATTTTACTCTTAAACACAGTAACAGTAGGTTTGAATTTCTAATTTTTAAAATCCATTGCTTTCCAGAAGTCGCAAATTAGAAGAGAGGAATGTAGCTGCTGGATGTAGGCACACTGGCAGTAGGTAGCAAGAAATAGCAGCTTACCTGTCAATGTCACATGTGTACTTATATGAATGTATATATGAATGGATGGTGGTTATTATACCAAATTTCAACTCAGGTAAAAGTATCCTGTTTAGTGAGAAAATTTAGAGAGATTGGCTCTACCAAAGGAAATGGATCGGAGTATCAATAATATCAATGTATAATGATCACTAATACTCTTATTTGATTTATTTTAGTGATTAATGTAGATTTTCACAACTGGATGGTTCTCTATGATCAAGTCAATCTACAACTGTGGAAGCTGTTTGTATAGAATTATTCTGTATTAGTAGTCCTAACCTAAATCAGGGAATATATTTATATATAATATATAGTTACATAGAATTTTGTGAACCATTATTTTTATTTAGTAGTCTATGAGGGAAATAATATGGCTTGATGGAAAGAGTACTGGATTGGAAATCTAATTCTGACTCTTATTACTTGTGTGACCATTTCTCTGAATCTCAGTTTCTTCATCTGTAAAATGGAGAAAATAGTCATGTTACTTATTTCACAGGGTCATTGTGAAGAAAGCACTTCATAAAGCTTAGTATTATAGAAATGTAAGTTCTTCCAATAGTTGTTAATATGGAGCAGAGATTCACAAACTACTGTTCAAAGGCCAAATTCCAGAGCCTGACTGTGTACCATCTTAGAGAGCTAAGAATGATTTTTACATTTTTAAGTACAGTAAAACTTTATTTTAAAATTTTAAAACCATTCTTAGTTCAAAAACTATATATAGTGTGTGTGTATGTGTGTGTGTGTGTGTATACATATACATATTTATGTATATATAAAATAAATAGGCAGGATTTGGCCAGTGGGCCATAGTTAGCCAACCCTTAAGAACCTGTTATTCTGTGAATAGTCAACTGATTGCCAATATCAAATACAAAGAAATGAGGAAAGGATATATTTCTGTTTTAAAAATCCCAAATCCTTATCAGGACTTACTAGAGTATGTTAAACTCACTTTTTCTCAATGTAGGTTGCTCAATGAAATATTCAAGATGACTCCTCTGTGTACATTTAGGAACCGTCTGTCAAATGCATTTACACTTCAAACAGATTCATCACAATATTTGCTAACTTTATCTCTCTTTCCAATAAATATGTTTGTCAATAAACCTGCTGGCATTTATGGTAGATTTTACTATAAAGCTCTTAGAAGAAGAGTAGCTAACTGGGTGATCAAGGCTATATGAGACTCTTAGAGTTAGAAAATCTAAATATCCAGGAAAAAAGAGGGTAAAAAAGCTTTGGTAGAGGTACGGAGAAAAGGGTTTCCTTGACCTTTGTTCAAGTGAAGTATATAAGAGTAAACTAAGGATACTAGAGAAGAGAAATCACTAAGGGATTCAATTTAACACACTTATAATTAAGCACTTGCATTCCGCAAGGTATTATGCAAGGGGAAGAAGAAAAGAAAAGAAAAGAAATGTCACATTCCCTATGTTTTGCCTTTTCCAATTTAAATATGCTCAATTCTTTCAATTGATTTCTATATGTCACATTCTGTAGTTCTCTGGCCTGTCTTGCAGACTCCTACTTGGTTTTTCAAAATGTTGTGCTTAGAAATAAGTAAATTATTTCAGTTGCTCTGTGACCATAGCAGATAGTATCAGAACTATTAGATTCTGAATGATTCTTGAATCCCTTTTTCTATATGCTTTGCCTCTCTTTTTTATTAATTTTTTTTTATTTTTAGGCAATTGGAGTTAAGTGACTTGCCCTGGGTCACACAGCTAGTAAGTGTCAAGTGTTTGGTCTTAGGCTGGATTGGAACTAAGGGTCCTCCTGACTTCAGGGCTGGTGCTCTATCCACTGAGCCACCTAGCTGTCCCTGCTTTGCCTCTCTTAAAGTAGCCTAGTATAGAATTAGCATTGGGCAGCTAGGTGGTGCAATAGAT
This sequence comes from Vombatus ursinus, assembly GCF_900497805.2. Taxonomy (NCBI): domain Eukaryota; kingdom Metazoa; phylum Chordata; class Mammalia; order Diprotodontia; family Vombatidae; genus Vombatus; species Vombatus ursinus. The sequence goes on along the minus strand of NW_020954596.1, from coordinate 28,941,684 downwards.
AGATCACTGTGCCTGGAATAAAGAAGGTTTATATTCTTGAGTTCAAATTGGTCCTCAGACACTTACTAGATGTGTGACCCTGAGCTAGTTACTTGACCCCATTTGCCTCAGTTTCCTCCACTGTAAAGTAAGCTGGAGAAGGAAATAGCAAATCACTCCAGTATCTTTGCCAAGAAAACCCGAAATGAGGTCACAAAGAGTTGGATATGACTGAAACAAAACAACGACATTACCTTTTTTTTTTTAAATTTCCATGTTGTGCTGTTTTCTCATCCAGTTTGGAGTCCACTAAAACCTCCAGATCATTTTCACAAAACTCATAAAACCATTTTTCTTAACCCAGGTATACATTTTTATATTCATCCTTATTAGTTTTCTCTCAAGCAGTATAACACATACATCTAACCTGTTGAAGTCCATTTGGTCTCTGCCCCTTAGAAGTTTACATTCTAGCAGGGTTAGATAAATATAAAGCAAACATGCAAATATGATAAATGCCATAACATGAGTATGTAGTGCTATGGGGAAAGGGGAAGTGTCCTTACATATGGAAACAAAGATTACAGAACCTTAGAGATGGGACCTCAAAGGCCACCTCATCTACCTCATACTTGGAAGTGAATCTCTTTGAAAACATCTCTAGCATGTGGCAACTCAACCTCTATTGAAGACTTTTTATAAAGAGAACTCATTATGAGGTAGAACATTCCACTTTGAGGTAACTCTAAATGTTAGGAAGTTTTTTTTCCCCTTCTTATTCTAGACCTAAATCTGCCCCTGCAACTTCCTCCCATGCCTCTAGTTCTGCTTTCTAAACCAATCCAGAATGAAATAATTCATTTCCCACCCATGCCTCTAGTTCTGCTTTCTAAACCAATCCAGAATGAAATAATTCATTTCCCACATGACTTCTTCAGTTGTTTGAAGCATGCCATTGTAAGGGAAGGATCTGGTGGTGGTGATCCTGCCAGCCATCATCCCTCCCCTAGCTTGTAGCAAAGGGTTTTTGCAGAGTGGATCCTCTGGGTCATATGTATCTGAAACCTCAGACCCTGAGTAACTATGCTATTTCAATGCATTGCATCCCTTTCTCAAATGAGTTTTCATGTGAACTTGTGTACCTTCATCTAAGGTTGGGTCAACATATCTGTCTTTTGCATAACAGGCTTACGATCTGTCGTTGTGCATTGGAAGTACATCCCCATCTCTATGTCCCTACTATAAAGGAAGGTCACTTGGGGAAGAAGACAATATCTTCTCACAGAATTTTGAACTTTATTGTCGGGTAATAAATAGGCATTAAAGACTTTCGACCAAGTCAGTAACATAATTGGATCTGTCCTTTAAGAAGTTCAATCTGTGTTGTTCAAGAATGTTTTTGGAGAGGGGAAAAAAATAGGTGAAGAGAACAAATTGTTTATTGTTACAACAGTCCATGTAATCAATAAGGTGCATCTGAGATAGTTCCAGACAACAGAAATGGAAAGAAGAAAATGAGTGTGAGAAAAATGAAATTAATAGGACTCAGCAGCTAATTACATATGGGGACTGAGGGAGAGCATGGGTCAAAACTGACAGAAGTTTTTATTCTGTGTGAGGGAGAGAATGGCATTACCATTAGCAGAAATAAGGAGTCAAGAGAAATAGCTTTATGGGGGAGTATCCAGTGAAAAGATTATTACGATTAGCACTTTGGATATTTCATTTAAAGTGCTGGTAGGGCAACTACATAGAAAACTAGGAAATAATCCTTGGTTTCTGTTACTGTTGGCCTACCACTGAAGTGATTTGAATTTTGATTTGATTTGATTTATAAAAGTCAAAGCAACAGTGTGAATATTGTCTCTGGCCTAAACCTTTTTTTTTCTCTTTTGGTAAGTTTTAAAATTTATTTTACTCTTAAATACAAAATAAGAAAAGAAAAAGAAAACATTGCCATGTACACAGCAGAACATAAGACAGGATTCAATATAAAACAATAAATTTCCATTTCAAGAAAACCTATATAATAAATATTACACATTTTTGTTTTTCAAAGATGTCCAGTTCTTCTTTGCTTCCTTGTAGGTTTTCTTTCGTTTTCTGCTGTGCACTTTTTACTTTATTTTTCCCCTCCCCTGCCCAAGGCTATAATTAAGTGTGAATATATATACCCACATGGATGTCTGTAAACATGCATATATGTTACATATATACATAATACACTCATACGCATATATGTAAGACCATATATACTATGCTTATTTCCACTTGTTATAGGTTTCTCTGAAGGTGGATAGCATCTTCCTTCATAAGTCTAAGTCTATCCGTGTTTGCCTAAATCTTTAAACGGTAATAATCACTCATCTTTGTACTTAGGGGAAATTTGGTAATATAAATATAAATTAATATAAAATATTCAGTAATACAATATAAAATAAATTCACTTATAGTATGAAACTTAGAGATTTAGAATTTTCAAATATTTTCCCACAATTGTATTTGGCATCAAGCACATGAAGATTAAGCATGGAAGTAAAGAAACAACATTAATGAATCATACTTTCTAATTTGACTTCTTGTATTTTTCAGGAGGTTTGTTGAAGAAATATTGCCTAGATTAAAAAGCACATGCATTCACCAATCTTGATATAATGGAATAAAAGCCCATTTTTTTTTTTGGTTAGAAGACTACAACACAAGTTCTGATTATGAATTTATGTGACCTCAGAGAAATCATTTAACATCCCTTAGCCTCAGTTTCCTCATTTTAAAAATGAGTATGGTGGTATATTCATCATCTGCCTCATTAGCATGTGAAAGATCTTTATTCATGCCAAGTCCTATATAAATATAAGTTGCAATAAATAAGTGGACTTCATGGTATGAGATTCATGGAAATGGAATATTCCTATCACAAATTTAGTTTCAATGAATGTGAAGCATGATTTGAATTACTGAAATAAGATAATTTGAATTGCTATAGAGAAAAGTGGTTGAGACACTAGTTATTTTATAATCTGTTGAAATGAATTAGATTTCCTCAGGGGGACATAATATTTAAGTAATCTATTTTTGATAAGCAATCTAGAAATTTGAACATGTACAAATGTAGACCTAATTTTGGGGAGTTGTTAACATATATCCATTTTGTTGATAGCATTTATTTAATGAGACATACCATTCTAATTAATGTCCAAAAATAGCATCCACAGAATGCCAAAAGCAAAAGGCCAAGTCAGACAAAACCAGTAAAATTGCTTATTTTCTGAATTAAGGACATAATGACTAGATAGATAAATGGGGATTTCCCATTTCACCTAGATATACGCACATACATATATACACATAGATACCTATGTGTGTACACAAATACATGTATGTGAATATATACATGTAAGTAGGTGAAGCTGCATACACACATAGATACATGTAGGTGTATATACATATATTTCTGAATTTTGGGGGTTGATGTGGCCTCAATTATTCCCAATAAGCAGGCACTTTCAGGTTTTCCTTCTTGAACTACTAAATGCAAACTTCTTCCATGTGCATATTTCAGCTGGACAAAGCTGGCTCTTTTTTAAACCAGGCACTATTAGGTAAATGTATACTCAAAAAACCCTCAATGTTAATGGCTCTCCAATAGTAAGAGACAGTAAAAGGAATTGTAATTGGAAATTTACATTCTGATTGATGAGAATGTCATAATCAGTCACTCTTTAAAATTCTATACCCATGATGCTTTAGTGAAACTTGTGAGCTGTATTCTATTTTTATTGGCCTTGTAACTTTGTGCTCTTTTTATTTTTTTAGCATGCAGGAAGTTGTGTGTGTATGTTTGTACACAATGCATGTGTTTATGCATGCGTATGTTAAAAGGATAGAATAGGTAAATATATCCTTTCTCTTTGTCAATTATGTCATGCTAACCTCACCTTTTTTCTATTTGGAACCCTAATTTTGAGAAAATAGACATTTCCCTCTCCCTATTCCCTAAAAATATAGGAAAAGTTCACTCTAATTTGAAACACCTGTCTTAAATGAATTGATAAAAATCACTCTATATCTATGGTGATAGTTGACAGGCAACCAAGGGCTTGATGGAAATTAAAGATGATATTGTAGCTTTATCTCATTTGGAACAATAATAATTAATGGAAACAGCACTAGAAAATTGATAACAGACTGTATTTTTAGCAATGCTATAAATATTTTGATGGGTTGGATAGAAGAAATATCAAATGATTTAAGAAGGAAGAACTACTCAACTCTTACCTTACTTCAAAATTAGAAGATCATTTTCTTTACCAGGTAAAATAGAAATAAAGAACAAAAAATTGTAAAAAATGAGTTGCAAACAAAGATAGGTAACAAGATGATAAGCAAGAATTCCTCATAATATATTCCTTTACTAAACTCAAATCACCAGATTTGGACAAAATACACCCCAGAATAATAAAAGAAATGAAAGGTGTGATTATGGAATCAGTTCTGATGACCTTTGGAAATAAAGGTAAAGAGAGGAAGTGATATAAGATTAGAACAGGGCAAATATCCCATTTTTCTAATAAAAGGAGAGGATGGAGCTGAATATTTTATATTGATAACATTGATTTCAATTGCAGACAAAACCCTTGAACATTTAAAAAAGCAAATGGTTATCTCCAAGAACCAATTGAGCTTCATTGAGGAAAGGTTATGTCTGACTAATTTCATTTCCTCTTTTGACACAATTTTTGGCTAGTATGATCAGGGAAATTCTGAAAACATGATTTACTTTAATTTTGAAAGGTTTTTTTTTTGACAGAATCTTCCTGACATCTTTGTAGTATAAGTGGGGAGATGTGTAGTAGGTGAGAGTACATTTAGATTGATGGAAAACAGATTAGATAACTGGGCTCAAAGAGTAGTTATTGATATTTAGACACCAACTAATAAGGAAATCCATATTGGAGTTTCCCAGGATAAGTCCTTAGACCTATGTTGCACAACATTTTTATTGATGATAAAAATGAAGTCATAGATCAAATGCTTATCAAAAATGAAGATGACATGTAATAGGGAGGAATAAGTGATGGGTTAGGTAACAAAGTGAGGTTCTAAAAAAAAATCTCAGATGGCTGAAACAATGAGTCCAAATCCAAAGAGATGAATCACAATAGGGAGAAATTTAAAGACAAATACTTTTTAAAAAGTATTTATTTATTTTTAAGTATTATGCATATATAATACATTATATAAGTATTATATGTTATAAAATATTTACATATTTATTTAAGGTATTTTTTAAAGACCAATTTTTTTAAATAAACTGAATAAATATAGGTTGAAGGCAAGGGGAGAACAATATTTCCTGTAAAAATATCTATTTAGTGGCTAATGTATATATGCAAACTCAAAATAAATTAGCAGCATGACATGGAAGCTAAAGAAGCTAAGGCAGTCTTAAACTACATTAATAGAAGTATTGTGGCTGGAAGAGGTCTAGAATAATGTAGAGCTGGTCTCCAGGTTATTAGAAACAATGACATTTATGGGAAAAAATAGAAGCCTTGCTTTGAGTAGGAAGAAGGAAAGTTCTCATCTATGCAGGTAACTAGAGCAGATAGAAATAAAAAATGGAAAATAGAGAATAGAAAATAGAGCAGAGAAGGAAATTTTAAAAGACTACTCAAGTTGCAGAGCTAAACATTAGGCCCTTTTGTAGAAAAGAAACCTAATCTCATGTCTAGAAAAAGAAGCAATTTCTTTAGCTCCAAAAAAATTCAATCAGTCTTCAACATTTGGGCATTTAATTTTCATGATATCAAGCATTTATGTGATTTCATTGGTACCCTCTCACTTTTGTACAAGTTTGTGGAATAGCTAGTGTCCTACTAAGTTCTTCACTGGTCTTGTTCACCCTACCACTGTAGAGTAAAGAGCTCCTCATTCATTTGTTGCATATTTTCATTGTTTGTCTTTAAAACTTAAATTTTGTATTACAATGATACCCCAAAGTGCAATTCAAGTCCTTTGGGCTCTAAGCCCAAGTGTTCAAAATTAGTGATGTGGCTTAGTGAGAAAATAAAGGTGTTAGAGAAACTTCATGCCAGAATGTCTGCAGCCACTGTCAGCAGTAAGTTTAGTGTTAATGAATTGATGATTTGTTATATCTGCAAAAAGGAGGAAAATATTTGTAAAAAAGTGTTCGTGAATCCACTCCAGAAAGTGTTAAATTAACCTCTTCAGTGTTGATGAGGGAATTTTAAAAAAATGGGAAAGCAGTTAAGTTTGTGGGTAAATGAGTTGGTGGAAGAATAGAAAAAGTATCATTAATATGGCAACCATTTGTTTGAAGGCTCAACAAATTTATAAAAATGTAATGACAGACCAAGAAAATGTTAAACATTTTATAGCAAGTCAAGGATGGATTTATCATTTTAAGTTATGGTATGGTTTAGAAAATGTGAAGCTTTCTGGTGAAGCTGGTTCTGCTGATGCTGTGGCTGCTGCCAAGTTTCAGAACATATTGAATATGTTGATTAAGGGAAAAAAAAGGTTACGTACCAGAACTGTTTAATGCTGGTGAGACTGGTCTGTTTATGAAACAGGTAGGAAAGTGTATGTATAACAGAAGCTATTCTCAAAGTCCCTGGGTTCAAGGCTTTTAAGGATTATTTTACCTTACTGTTGTATGCCAATGCAAGTAGTTACCTCAAGTGCAAGCCAACGTTAATCTACCAAGCCCCAAATCTCAGGGTTTTAAAAGAGAAAAACAAGGTCAGAATGCCAGTGCATTGGCACTGGAATAGAAAAGCATGGATAACTGTAAAGATATTCTGGGACTGGTTCAACATCTGCTTCATACTGGAGGTAGAACAATATCTAAATTTAAGTTTCTTTTAATACTCAACATTATTCCAGTTCATATTTGTGAGCAGTGAAAAATGCCTACAAAAACATAGAATTTGTTTATTGTGCCTTGCAACACCACATCTTTAATTCAGCCCATAAATCAAGGAATCACAAAAGTCTTCTAGTCCCATTATAACAAGGAAATGCACCTTGCCTGTGACTACTTGCAAGTGAACCCAGGAACCACCATGATGGATTTCTGGAAATCTCTCATTGTGCTTCAAGTGCTTGACTACATCAACTTAACCTGGGAAAATGTTTCATAGATTACCTTGAATAACTGCTGGAAAAAGTGTGTCTTCCTTGTATCTGAGATTTTGAAGGCTTTAAAGGTATTGATGAAGCAGTGAGGCAGAATGTTGTAGCAATCATGTGTCTCACTCATACCCTCAGAGGTGAAGGGTTTGAGGATATGAGAGAAGATGTCTCTGACATCCTGCAGTAGCAACTCCAGGAGCTAATAAATGAGGAGTTAGATGCAATAGCTCAGGAAGGTTTTCAAGACAGTGAAGATAATGACAAGATCCCAAGACTGTGCCACTCACAGTTTCCAAGCTTGAAGGATGACTTGCCATAATTGATCAGCTGGCTAGAGACATTAAGGCTGCTGATCCCATCATTAATTGCAGCCTCAGCATTATACAATCAACTTGCCTCTGCCATGATCCCACATTCCTAGACTCTTAAGGATCTCAAATGGTAAAGGATGGACCACTTTAATTCATCAATCGTGACAAAGCAGTCATGAGTGATGAATTAAAGTGGTCCATCCTTTACCATCTCTAATGTCATCTACCAGCTGGGAAGGACAGAGTGTGGAGGTGATATCAAGACCTTGCCAGTCTCACTGTCTTATAACAGCAGTGAATAAAGTTTCATCAAACTCTCCCTTGGATTTCAGAGGGTGATCAAGGTCAAAAGGTTTACAGCAATATATTATACAGTATAATACCCTTACACTGCTATCTGACACAGTGGAAAGTAAGATGAAGGTTAAAAATATTTTAGTTTTAAGAATTTTATTTGCTGTGCCCTATTTATGATATTATAAGTTTCATGTGTTATAAAAGTGAATGTTATCTGAAATCAATGTTTTTTTTATTGAGATGTCAGCACAAAATATCACAGAACTCTCAGGAATTACTAGTGAGAAAAAATGTTTTTTATGTTACCAATTTTATTTTGTGTACTGTGTTTTAGGAATTATTTCATAGTTACTGTGTTAGGAAAATTGCATGCTATCAGAAGTAATGCTTTATTAGAAAAAAATACATGCAGGAAATGTATTTTCATCAATCTCTAGTGAAAGATTATAATTTTTGGTGGTCATGGGAACCTAATCTTCTAATTCCCATAGGTTAAATGTATCAACATTCGAGTTTTTGCCTTCCACACTGTTTTTTAAGAATGTTACCCCCATGAAAGTTGAGGATTGACTGTATGTGACTCGACAGCTTCCCACCAGGTGAGGTTACATCTAGTAACGTCAGAGATTGAAGAGACAAACATACATAGCCTTAGAGTTTGGAAGAGACATTGAAAAAAATCTACCAGAATTTGAACCTGTCTGAGAATCTTCATTACAATATCCTTTATTCATTACTTGAAGATTATCCTCTGAAGACCTGTAGGGAGACAAGTTTGTTTTTGTACAGTATCTAATTCCAATTCTTTGTAAACATTTTTGGGTAGTTCTTTGACTCTTTGGAATTTTCTCTTTTCCACATAATGACAGTTTTTAAGCATTTGAAGGGTTACCATGTTTCCTCTAAGTTTTGATACTCCAGCCTAAGAATCCCATTTTGTTTTTTTTCAGCAGCTTTTATGGCATTGTCTTTTTGCCTTTTACCATACTGGATGCCCTTCTCTGTATATAATTTACTATATTGATACCCTTCCTAAAATAAGCTTATCAATATCTTTCCCAATATGTAATATCAATAACAAAGTGTAACACTACAATTGTCATCACTTTTTTCATTCTTGGTACTTATCTCTTAATCCAGCCTAAATTTTATCAGAATTTTTACTTGTTGTATTCTATTGTTAGTTCATTTTGAGCTTTGAGTTTCTTAAAACCCTCAGATCCTTTTCAAGTGGACTACTATTTATCCATGTCTCCACCTTGTTCTTGAGGTTAGCATGAGTGACTTTTAAAAATGCTTTGCAGAAAAGTTTCGGCAGTCATTGACTACCTGTTAAAGGATACTGAGCCAGGTAATCAATGATCTGACAAACAATAAGGGACACTTACTGTCTCCTTATGTCTTTACTATATTCCTAGGATAAATATTATGGAAATTACAAAGAACTCTTCCTGAAGCTTATTAAGCTTGAAGATCACTTCCTACTTTTGGAGATTCATGAGGGAGATATAATACTCTAGAAGACCCTAAGATGCATTACTGAAGGTTATAAAGTGTTTTAATCACTACTGTTAAATGCAGAAATAATTGGGAAGTAAACAGCTGAATACAGTATCTGAGAATGGGATTTATATCTCTTAATCACTGCTGAAATAAAAGTGGTAGTCTCTTGGCCAAGAACAGAGTACACCAACTAAGAACAAGCAAACGATATTTGCTTGTATTTTTATGAAACAATTCAATCCCAAAGGTCTTATTAAATATCTATTCTTCATAAATAAGTGCTAAAGTTGGTTCCAATATGGCTCTTTTTCTCTGGCTAAGAGGAAGCAGCTTTTCTAGAGCAGTGGTCTCAGAGTCTACTCAGATCTCTATCTCTTTCCTCAGGGTGGTGTCAATCCATTCCTAACAACTGATGGTGTCATTTGTTCGGCTTGCCCTGGGCATGATTTGTGTTGCTTACCTCAGTTACCAAAAAAAGTAATAGTGATGCCTTGCTGGTAAATATTCTAGATATTTTGAAAAGCATATTTGAAAGAGATTTAAAAAAAAAACACAGATGGGATCAAATGATCTATTCTGAAGGAAAAGTCAGTCCCAGAAGGATGAGAAGATCCCATCTTTCATTCCGAAGAATGAAATTTTCGAAGGAGTAGAAAATATTCAGAAAAAAAGAAAAAAAGGAAATGAAAAAAAAAGATTAACGTGACAGCATAAGAAACTAAACAATCAAGTTTTGTTAAAAAAAAAGACATCAGAATAAAGAAAAGAGTGCCTCTAATGAATGAATTGAGCCTGAAAACAAATATTTTTCAATGAAAACAATTTTTTTGAAGTTCTGTTGATGGCAAAGGAATATCAGGGAAAGAGGATTAAATCCTGTACATTATCCACAGAATTATAATAATGAGTGACAATAAAAAGGTAACATCATTTCATGTTTATTCTGCTTCTGTTCCAAGAAGAATCTATTTTTTCCAAGGAGAATCATTTTTGGACTAGGATGAATAGAAGGGAAATAGTTAACAAATAATGGAAACTCAGGAAAAGTAAGGAATGATAAAATAGTGTCTAGAGGTTCTTAAAGAATTCAACATACCAGACCTAAGGAATTATGACTAAGGCACTGAAAAAATTGGTAGATGTGATAACTAAGTGGTGATTTGCGATCTTTGATAAATGGTAGTGGTGGGGCAGGTCTCTAGAATGGCAGGGTTGTCCAAAGGTGGAAAGCACTACTTTTGGAAGTAGTGGATTTCCCTTTACTGGAAATCTTCAAGTACATGCTCCTGGATTTGTTCATAGGGCATGGTACAAAGGGGATTCTTATTCATGCATGGGTTAGACTTGAAGACTTCTGTGGTCCCTTCAAAATCTGAGATTAGTTGTCCTCTATGATAATAATCTTTGTGGTTGGGACATAGTAACCCAAAAGCAATAGGCATCTGTGGGAAATTAAACTTGTGGGAGGGTGTGACTACCTGAAGAACCTAAGGGAAAGGGCCCTCCCCTGGAACTAGCATCAGTAGACCTGTGTTACTTTGTACAAGTCATTTCACTTTCCTTAGCCCTAATTTTTTGATATGGTAAATGAGTATATTATATATTCAGGATTAGTTTTAAAGTCCCTTCTACCTATAAAAATCTATTAATCTAATAATTGACTGTGATGATTCTCTTTCTGTGTAGCTTTGCAAAAGTCATTTTACTCCCATGGGCAAAAGTTTATTGATCTGTAAAGTGAGAAAGCTGGACAAGATGATCTGTGAGGTTTATTCCAGTTAGGAGATTATATTGGTATCAAATTTGATCTGGCTTGACCTCAAACATAACAAGAATGTGGAAGAAGAAAAGACATTGGAATGGAAAAAAATAAAAACTAAGGAGGAAAAAAGTATGTTTAAAAAGCAAAACAAAACAAAACTCTGCTACTGTGTAGAGAGAAAAAAGAACAGTTACTGATAGATAGCCAATATTTAAATAAGGGTATTAGTAATGGAGACATCACCATATATTTCTCTTAGTACTTTGTACTTAATAATTACTTAAATTACATACTCCATTATGCAGTGTCTGGTCTTACTGACCTATTTCTACAAGAACAGAAGGGTAATGTGCTATGATTGAACCTTTCCCCATTATGGCTCCTGAACTCTGAAAATTGCTATAACGACTTGATTGGCACCTGTAATTTAAAGTCAACTATGATAGTCAATATTTTGTGGTGCTAATTTTTGACTCTCCAAACAGTGTCCCTTAATATGCTTTCTAGAAATGACCTATGATTATCACCTTTTATAGAAATTAAACAAATATATATTTAAAAAGTATGGCAAAAGATGAGTGGAGCTAGGTTGAGCTTGCCATAATTGGATTTCAAATTTATAAAGTATTAAGTTATTAGTTCACTTGGGCCACAAATCATTTATCCTTTATCATGAGGCTTTTTATGAGAATAATTCACCAAAAATGATGTTTGCTTTTTATTATCTCCCCAATTCTTAGCACAGTGCCTGGCACATAATACAGTTTAATAAAAAATGTTTGTTGACTAACCTATTAGTGTTAGGAAAGAAGGAGTCAAGGATAACAAGTTTATGATTTAAATGGAAGTATACACACACACACACACATATACACAAACATATCTCCCTGTTTTCCCTTGCTTGTCACTGAGATCAAATGTTCTTGAAGAATCTCTGGATTAGCCTTCTAAAACAAGGACTTTTCAAATCAGCTATTTGATTGGATACACAATTAAGTATTCTGAACCATGCTCCTAGAAAGCATTTAAGGAGACGTCTGACTTTGCTAGCCATTAAATCTTGGATTCTTTTAAACAAGTGGCTGATGGTATTCTACATTAAACTAAACCACACTCAATAAATAGAAACTGTAGTGTGTGTGTGTGTGTGTGTGTGTGTGTGTGTGTGTGTGTGTGTG